>NC_071343.1:6695365-6995365 GCF_027744825.2 Synchiropus splendidus | reverse complement strand
AAGAGGAAATGGCATTTAATAGAACCCTTGAATAAGGTGGCAACTCTTGTTGAAGAGGAACAGAATTAAATTTCCTCTTAAAAGCACTGTGATTTACATTTTTGTTGTTGTTTTTTTAAGTTCAAATGAAGCAACATCAATTTTACTGAAGGCGTGATGATGTTTCTCATAAGCAAAGGTCATGACTAATGGTGGCTCATGTTTTGACCTGTGTAATTTGGTGTAACACTGTTTCCCCCCCCCCCAAATTAAAAGGTGGCTGAAGTGTACATGTAAGTGTAGAGTGCAGTTCAGTTCCTCACAACATCATTTTTAAACCAAGAGCGCCACCTACTGAGCACTGAAAATGAGGACAGTGTTTCATGAAACCTCCTCAGCCCCAAGAGTTCTGGCAGCAGACATTATTCAGAACACACCCATGGTCTCCGCCTACTGCAGGTTTGAAATATAGAGCGCCAAGTCCTCTCAGTCTCTTTGGGCAACTGCTCCAAACAGACAGGCCACACATACAGTATGTCAGAAGTCTTCAATTCTGAACATTCCCTCCATGCTTAGTGGGAGCTCACACTTCACACTGAGATGCAAATGTATTCCATGATTGATCATAAACACCTCAACTAAGTGATTAAATACCAACTGAGCAGAATTATTTACCATCTCAAAATCCACAGTACGGCTTTGAGAAACGCTAGTAACATAAACATCACCAATAAACAACCAAGCACGTGAAGAGGACACTCATGAAGAGCGTTTCTGGGGTTTGGTTGCTTCCATTTGGCTGAGACCCCCAATTCAAAGGGTGGCAATGAGGGTCAACTCCTCTGGTTCTGGGACCTTTTGCGTCATTCCCAAGTGAGGTAAAGGCAGGGCATAACATTGGGATGATGGTGAAGAAAGAGCTGAGCCAAAAGGCAAGGTATCAAACTTTGCGGTTGGTAAATGTACCAACCTTCACCTATGGTCAAGAGATTCTGGTAGGGGCCAAAAAAAAGCAAACATATAAGCCGGTAGATGGAATTTTCTCCAGCAATGTGGAGACAATTTCTTTAGAGACAGTGTGGGGAGCTTGGAAACCTTTGACGGGTTAAGAGCAGAACCACATTCAGAGAGGTGGCGTGGCAGTCAAGAGGCCTCCTGGACGATAAGAGGGTTTCTGTCTCCAGGGACAGGCCTCGGCACTCCTCTCCAGGAGATGGAGGAGGTCGCCCCAGTGACCGACCTCAGACGGTTGGATGGATACCACTGTCCAACAATGGAAACTCACTGAAGGTGTTGTTTGCGGATCATCATTTGTAACTGCTAATTTGCAGTGTAGACCCGCGCGGAACTCAGCCTCTGTTAAATGTGCATGTTTTAATTAAAGCAGGTGCAGAAAGAAAGGCGAGCATTGGGAAAAGAACAGAGGAAGCAGCTCATCGCAGCAAGCTCAGAGAGAGAATTAGTTAAAATGCAAATGAGGGATATTTAACTAAATCGAGGAAACTCCTCCAACAATATCCCCAACCCAGTCTTTCTTTTGAGCTCGAGTTATAAACAACCAACCATCCAGCTGGCAGGAGAAAGCAAGTATCTTGACATGCCTTCTTCTTTTTTCCCCGTGCTTCCAGAATCGAGAGGCGAGAGTCGCTCTAATCATGAGCAGGGAAATGTATAGAACTGGGAACAGTTGCAAAAATGCCACTCACTGAGCACCTGACAGGGAAAAGAACAATTTGATCAAAAAGATGAATTCAAAAGGAAACATGTGTAGTGGCAGGGAATAGTACAGGCAGTTAAAACTTGGGTTTCAGAGAATGTTTAAGACAATCTTCCAAGTACTTTGGAACGTTTGCATGGATAGCCATCGTCTATTGCTTAAGCTGCAGTGTCAAATTTGCCGTTCCATTAATTCTAAATCCCAGTTATTGATCTGTATGAAAAGATGATTTTACTCTAATAGTTTCTGGTGGATTACTGTTTGGGATTATAGGGGTAGAATCACTGCGCCCTCTGCTTCACTTTGTCTCACCTGCTCTACTCTCCGACTCCCACTGCTGATGTAGATTCTCTGTTTATTTACTTCCTTCAAAATAACCTGCAAAGCTATGGATGGATTTGGATGACATTTGCAGGAAATATGTGAAATGGAACAAGGAACAAATTCAGTTTTGGGAGTAATCATTATTGTCTCTTGGATTCATGATCTATTTTTTTTAAGGATATTTTGTCATAAGGAGATTGTGTAGGGGGTAGACTGAAGCTGCTTGGAGGTTTGCGCTTTCTGAGTGCATTTCTAGTTTAGATAGATTGATTTTCTTACGCCAGGTTCATGTGGACTGGAAGCAACTAGATTGGGGGATAAATATATTGTATCTTTGGCTGGTTTTTCACTTTATAGTGGGCATGTTTCACTGACAGAAATGACTGTATTACTGAAATTGTATGGTTCTGTTTCACAAAATATTTATTTAATGCAAACAGTCAAATAATGTAAATGTACCAGTGTATTCTATTCATTTATTCATTCATTTTTTGCTTCAATTTGGGTCTGAAGAGAGTAAAGTGACTGCTGTATGACCCAACAAGGTTTGACAAAATACACCCCAATTGTGGAAAGTGATTTGTAGTACAGTAGCTTGAGAACCTTCCTGAGAATCGAAATGAACCTGAGCGACTCATGCTTCCATTTCCTCCAGATTCTTCAGGAGATAACAGCAGCTCTTACAGTATAATTTCCCCGTGATTAAGTCGTCGAAAGTTCATCCTCTGACGGCGGTGGCACTGATACAGTCTGTGGAAGTAATTGCACTGATTCAGAATGATTCTTTTAAACCAATACGAAGCCCAGGTGGCGGTGTTATGTTCTCCCAACTGCGCGTCTTCAAGTCCAAATCTGGTTCATTAAAGCGGCTTCCTCGTTGTCAGCGTTCTTCCCCGTGCAAATATCATCCCAAAGTTTCAGACTTTTCTTTTTGTTGGCAACATTTTGCTGACTTAGAGTCGCTGACATGATTGCTAGGCAGTAATTACATTACAAAATAGCGGTATTAATTGGGATATATTTTGAAAACGCCAGTTTCTGACTCGTGGTCTCATGGACTCTCTCGACTTTTCACGGGTTTAGCAATAAATTCAGGATGATAATCCAAGTACTTAATGTCTTATTTTATCACTTATTAGATCAACTTGCCAAGGAGATTAACTAACTCAGAGTTCACAGCGAGAAAACAGTAGTCAATGTGTAATAAACATTAATTACACACAACTTTGTAATTACTTAATGACACAACTTTTTCTTACTTCTACCAAACAAATTTGTATTCGAAGTGCTGCTTCAATGGTTGAGCGCTACTCTGAGCACCGCTTAAGAGACCAGGTAAGCAACGAGAAGAGCCATGCTTCAAATTATACAGTGTTTGAATGTGAGATCGGTAGACATCTTCCGCATTCCACCGTGGGTGCAGCGCGTCACGTGAAGGAAAGACCAAGGCTGGGGTTAGGGTTAGCCATGGGGTGGCGCTGCTTTCACTCTGAATACTTCATGTCTTTTGGTATGTCAAGGGCATCACATGACAGGTGCTTCAGTCACAGTGACTGCAACGGCACCATAGGAAATGAGAAGAGCCACATAAGGAGCCATATATACCAAGCCAGTTTTTAACCCCTGACAAGTCCTAATTCCTACCGGCCCTTTTTGAATGTCATGCATTGTGGAAGGCTGACTCTGGGGTGAGAATGGGTTGTACCTTTAGTGTGGCCCGATAAGGTCTGCACGCGACCAAATAAGATACATCACATGAAGCAAATGCCTTTAAAGAAATATTCCACTTGTTTCATAGACTTTACTTTGGCAGCGCTTGTGTTACCTTCAGGTCACTTCCATTGAGGCGCATCCTGTTAATCTTGCGTCCACTTGGCCGCGTTGCATCCACCCAGTAGATGAATTCCTTCTTGTAGTCAAAGTCAATATGGATGATGTTGTTGAGACCCTAAAGATCACAGGGGTAACAATGGTTTGAAAGTCTTTCAACAGAATCATACATTTTGTCATGTATGATACTAGTATGTATGATATTAGTAACTAGTCAGTGAAGAGAAAACAGTTCACACAGCGCACTGTCATCAGCAAATCATAGTTGTTTTGATCCATAATACTGCGAAAACAAGTGCCCATTGTATTGCAACACACTAAATATGAGTTGTTTGTGTTCAAGTCAACATCAAGCCAAAACGTGAGTCTGTCATTCCCGGTAATCTGGACCGTCACTCATGTGACTCTGTGGCTCACCCCGCTGTCTTGCACCAGGGGCGTCTGAAAAAGGTGTCAGACAATCTGACAGGTGAGACAAGACCTTGATCACCATCGGAGATCTTCATCCGATTATTAACAAACTCCCCGACAGACACCAAAATGTCCCACGGGAGCCTCCATCCTCAGCCCAGATGTCATTCAGGGAGATGAAACATGTCTACCCTTTTCAGAGCCTCCAGATATGGAGCTCAATTTCACTGGCGTTACATGAGAGACTCCGTGATGCAAATGGGAAAGAAACATACCCCATTCATTCCAGAGCCACGTTTTACGACAGAATGGGCACAACGCCGCCGAAACCCTCAAAGCCGCCAAAGGAAAATATATCCTTTCTGTGGCTGTTTCCAAGTGACCAGAATAATCTAAACATTTGGCACTAAATTGTAGACATAACTGTCTTACCAGTCATTTGAACTTGCTTTGTTTACTACATGAATAATTCATGTATTTAAATGCAGAGTGCAGGTTGTTAACTTTGCTGTTGATCGTAATACATAATGAAACAAGCCACACGCAGGGATTACAAAAACGCCATTTGTTATGGACACTGTCAGTCAATATCCAATTCAGATCTGACTCTCCAACTTGAATAAGAGCAACACAAGACGGACTCAAGTTTCATTGGTTCATTCGGAAGTGTGAAGCAGAAGTGGAGTGCTTTTTCAGGCCATTAAATACAGTATATTAGGTTGTAACACATGACACACCAATGCCACAATGGACCCAACTAGGAAAACAAAAGCAGCTTCATGGTCCCATATTTAAGACATTTCACGTGCTTTAATACTAAATGTTGGTGGAGCTCTACTATAGTTGGGATGATTTTTGTGTTGAGAAGTATAAGTTCCCGGAGCCTGCATCAATCCAGCTTATATTTCAAGTATTTAAGAACATGGTGCCCTCATTTTACTATGGGTCCATTGCCATCATTTGGACCAATCCAGTTGAGCCTAACTGGGTCGGAATTCAAAGCTGTATAACAGTGTGACAGTAATCTGAGAGGATGACTATGAATTACTAACATACTACTAGGATTACTATTTTTGTCAGGCATAACGAAAACTTTACAAAAGAATGAGTCCAAAATTACAGTGAAAAAAATAAAAATAATAATATAATATAATATACGCTTTGAAAAGGTCAAAAGTTGAACCCCGTGTCACCTCTCCACATCATAGGTAAAATCAAAAAGTACTAATGTAAAAAGTTATTTTACTTCTATTTTACTACACTGTGCACAACTGTCAAATACTTCAACAGACATAAACTTCACCTCCTGTGAAAGTTTTTAAAAATACATTATTTAATAACAAAAACAGTAAAAATAAATAAATAAATGAACAAACAAATAAAAAATATATAAAAAGACCACCAACAAATACACATTTTATTATTGATATTATTGCGGGTGAAGGCAGGACACATGTAATTAATGAAACATGAAAAATAAATAAATAAATAAATAAATATGAAACAAATAAATAAAAATAAAATAAAATAAAAATGATAATAATCAAACCTGCCTTTTTATTGGACGAAAACATCCCATTCCATAACCGCTCTACTGTCATAATTCTCTTTTATTTTGTCCCTGTTTTGTGTCTCCCTTCTTCCTGTTTGGTGGTGATCATCCTCTGATCACCTATGTATAAGAACACCTGGACTCCAGCAACGTGTGCCAGATCGTCTCCTTTGCTCCAACTGGTAATCTGGTGACGCTCTGGATTTATTCTTCTCCCGGTTCGGTGATGCCTTTTGTTGAATATTTTTGTATCTTGTTATTGAACAATTGACTCGCTCCAGCCTCCTGTGACTCTTTCAGCACTGCACTTGGGTCATAACTCAGAGAAATAAAACGTACATGTACATTTCACACCACCACGAGGTTCAGGGCGTATGACCCAACTAGGAAGTGTAATGGAGCCACGAGGTAAAGGGGAATGACTGATGGAAGCCACAGCCACTGCCTGGATGCACATGCATATTCCCCTCTCTTGTTTCCATGAATGCTAGTGTGCTGTGATTAAAGTGATTTGTGGTCAGGGAGTGATACAATACCGACCGCAGAGTGTGTGGAGTCAAGAGGTTAATATGACAGTGAGAGGAGACAAGCGCTCAATCACAGCCAACCAGTTCAGATCATTAACTGTCGCTTCTGCCATGGCCAGTGAAAGGAAGAAAGAGACAAAAGAGCAATTGAAATAGCTTTTCTTCTGTGATCTCACAGGGACACCTCCTCTCTTTTCAATCAGGAGATGTAGTTTTCAGTGGAAACCGGACATTCAGGGCATTTTTAGTATGTGTGTGTGCGCCGCGGAAATGAATGACTCAGGCCATGAGAGCTGAATCCCTTTCTATTCGCGGGTATCCTTGGAAGAGCAGTTTACTCTGCTGGCAGGGAAACACTTGTTGTTTATCAAAGCACCAGGATGGAGGGAAAGGGCAGCTTTGTATGAAGCGTTTTTTTATTATTGTTCATGAAAATGTATTAACGGGCAAAAATCTCATTTTATTTTGTTTGTTTTTCAACACTGAAAATAACATTTTAATGGCAAAATAAGTACGAAATTTTGAATCTTAAATGATTTTTTTTTCATGATACAGAAAAGGAGCTTTTTCTTCAGAAATTGTTTTCACTGTACTTGCAGTTATGACAGCAATTGGTCACATATTTATATTTTATTCAGATGAGTAACATAAAAAAATCATACTGTGTTCTTCATTCGACTTTTGAGGTCAACTATAAGACTACTGACTGAAATTATTTACATGTTTTACAACAATTCCTCATTGATTTATTTTTATTTTTCCCAACTTTCAATTAAACAAAATATATATATGTTTTTTTTTCCGCCACTCTTGGTCTAAATCTATAATATATATATATATATATATATATATATATATATATATATATATATATATATATATATATATATATATATATATATATATATATATATATATATATATATATATAATCACCAGGGTAGGTTTTGAGATATCTATCTATCTATCTATCTATCTATCTATATATATAGATATATAGATATATATAGATATAGATATAGATTTAGATATATAGATATAGATTTCCAAGATCTTTCCGTGCTTTTTTTGGTTTGTACATATGCATGCAGATTTGTAACAAGTCAGCATGCACAGTTAAAACTGTGGGTCTTAGACCACATTTAACAACCACATTCAACGGATACTGCTTCAACTTCAAGCCACTTTTACTTATATGAGTCATTTCTTCTTCGGTCTGGCCGGCCACACAAATCAAAGCATTTGTTCTGTACCTCAGAAAAAAATAAGATAAAGGTAAATAAGATCTGATAAGAAAAAACAAAGAACAACAATAAAATCATCCTTTGAGACAAACTCCAATTATCTTCATCTCCATTACAGCCTGCCTTCGCTCAAAAAAAGATCATTTTGTTTTCACACTTCATAATAATGTTTACTTGAATCCCTCTTTTAGTCATTTCTCTGAAGACAAACTGTTACTTTTAGTCATTGATATTATCCTCTTGACAAATGTCGAGCAGACTCAGAGCCCACACTTTGACTGTTAATATCCAGACTCCTTTACGTGACTGATTTTTAGGTAGGAGCAACTAAATTGCATTTCAGATCATAAATAGCAAAAAAATAAAGTGTTTAGTGATGATTGCTGTTCTTATAGGACCTGCTGGTGGTGGAAAAGCAATGAATGAATCATAGAGGATTATTAAAAAGGAACATTTCAGAGCAAAAAAAAAACTTTTAATGGATTTCTAAAGTACTTTCAGTCCACAGTATTAGAGCTGAGGTCAAAAATCGAAGATGTGCTGTTTATTTCAACATTATTCAGATGATAAATAGATCGCTTAAATAAATGCCTTGATAAATTGAATCTACAAGTGCAAGAGGACATAGATGAAAGACACTATTTTTAAAATGTGCCACACATTATAAGACAGGCAGATGTACCTGTTTGAGAATGGTGTAATTGGATCCGTCCACGCTCAGCTTGCGGATCTCATGGTGGTCGGCCATTATAAGGAAAGGCTCTTCAGCTGAAACGCGGAGCAAAGACACATTATAGCACGATGGAACTGAAATGCAGCGCACCAAATATGTGGAGATGTTGAGATCAAAGCTTGCACTGACCCGACAGAGCCTTGCATTTATGCGGGTTACGCTCAAGGGCTTCGTAGCCGTCGACGCAGAGGCACTTGTAGGAGCCAAAAGTGTTGATGCAGCGCTGACTGCATGGAAGAGTAGTGAAGCATTCATCAATGTCCACGCATGTCTTCCCATCGTCCTTCAGGTGGAACCCGGGCCAGCATTTGCACTGCAGAAAAAAAAGCAATACGGAACAGGAATCCATATTACAAGCCTGTGAACTGTTGCCGTGCATTATGGGACTCTAGTTGTAGTAACAACCAGCCACTTCATTACAGTCAACATGTGGGAAATGAAAGTGAGTCACGGCACATTTGACACAAGGAGATCAACATTTATCTTCAGTCAAAGTTATGAGTCAGACCCTGCAAGATATTGAACCAAAAAACAAAAAAAAAAAAAAACAGAAATCAAATCAAAGAGCAGTGACCAGGGCCTCCCAAAAATAACTGAAAGTGCTTGTATCAGCTGCTCTGAATCTAGAGAAAATCCTTTCTTATCCAAACGTATAACCTCCAGGGCCAGTTTTCTGATCTCTCAGTCAGACCAGAGATAGATGAGCTCAGGGCCATTGATGTGCTCTCTGCCCAGTGCTGACCCTGCTGTGATGGAGAGAAGAGCTTTTCTCTGCTTTCAGACACTTTTCTAAAGCAGAAAGGACCATTATACTGTAATGTATGGACGCACACACACAGCAGAGAATGGTGTCAAAACATAGCACACCTGTGTGTGTTTCCCTGACCTGAACACTGGAATGAGTCGGAGGTACCAGGACACAGTGGGGAAGCAGAGAATGACCCTCTGGAACTCACTTTAAACTCAAGGTTAATTTAATCAGGGCACCTCAGGATGATGTAAAGTATATGACGTAATTTTTCATCTTTCTGCTTTTCCCATCAGAACTTGCCAAAACTAGTCCGCCCCCTTAACCTTAGTCATTTCCCTTATCACACATACTCGAGTTCTTCCTTGCAACTTGCAACTCATGAACTTGATCCATAGTCTTCCTCTTCTTCTTCTTCATGGTGTCTCACTCTTCTTCCAACACGTCTATCTGGTTACGGTTTCCCAAACTTTAGGTCCAAAAAGCTGTACCCCTGCCACAACTAACTTTGCTCACAAGTGTCCTACAAAGCTTCCATTTCTCTTTACTCCTATCCGTCAACTCCAGTCGTTCCACCCTGCCTGCACTCCCTTCTTCAACTCCCATTATCTCAAAATGCTTGAAAATATTTGGCTTCACTTCCTGAGACTAAAAACTTGGACCTACTTGCCGCAGAAACTTGGACTCATAGAGAGACAATACACCTGGTACAGTGAAAATGCTATGGCAGGAATGTCAACGAAAGAGCTACAGCAACAAACAAATATACTGAACCAATTTTTGAAGTGATTTTATTAACACGTTTTTATGAAATTAAGAAATGTAGGAATATATTTATAGAGTTTTTGTTTTTTACTTTATTGCTATTATTATTATTATTATTATTGTTATTATTATTATTATTGTTATTATTATTATTATCATTATTATTATTATTATTATTATTTTTATTATTATTATTATTATTATTATTATAGTTGTTGTTGTTATTATTGTTATTATTATTATGTTATTTGTTTTAAAAAAAGAGGCCGGTCTAAAGGGATTCAAAACCACTTCTTATGGCATCGTGACATTCTAAATAATTGCAACAATATACAATATACAACAATATAAATGTAAATATAAATATATATATATAATATACAACAATATAAATGATGAATTAAGAACCATAACATAATGAATAAATACATCGCATTATATTAACCTGTGATTTACTTTGAATGCATACACATGAAAAATAAAGGTAAAATGTGAGATATTTGCAAAAAAAGACCAAAAAAAAACCACATATAAATTTAAATAAGCTGTAGTAAGTTAAATGACTTGTGTATTTAAAATAATTATTATCTGAATACTTTTTTCAATCCTTTTCAGTACTTTTTTTTTACTTCAATCTTAGCTATTGATAGATGACCAATGTGTTCAAATAAATAAATACATATTATTATATTTTATTAACAAATGTCTGGGTGATATTTTACAAGAAACAGACAGCAAAATGGATTATGACCAGTAAGTAGAAACAGGCATGACGTTGCTCCAGGCGAGGGCCGCTCAATACCTTATACACATATTTGTCATAATCACAATCCTAACAACAGTTATGAATCATAAGCAGCTACATGCACAGATCAATCGGTGATCTATCCTGAGCATTTAAATTCAAGTCACATTTTCTTATAGATTCTCCAGTTAACTTTCCGCCCACGAGGCTGCTGCTGCAGCCAGGTTTAACCTTCAGCTAGATGAAAGAGGTTAAAGGATCATCCGTATCCTGAGAAGCAATACCTGCAGAAAAGCCCCGCTCAACCGTGACATGTCCACTGGTCTCTTACCTTGTATCCCACAGGAAGATCTTGGCAGTCTTGCGTGCACCTGCTGACCCGGCGGTTCAAGCACTCGTTCACGTTGCAGTTCCTCTCATCCGATCCGTCACCGCAATCATCCCGCCCGTCACAGAGACTCCCCTCGGAGATGCAGCGTCCATTCGAGCACATGAAGAAGGAGCCGTTGCACAGGCTTCCTGCAAAGACGGAGGCAAGGTGTCACTGGCAAACGCTCGGCTGACTCTTCTGGAGAAAGTTCCATCGACGCCCCTGGTTGCAGCACCTCTTTGTTTGCACCATATGTCCCTGCGAACGCTGCTAACACTGATGAAGAGGTTCCAACTGAGCGGCAAACAGCTTTCTTACCTGCAGCTAGGCATTTGAGGTTCAGAGGCAGTTCGTCAGAGTGGTCCGGGCAGTCCGCATAGCCATCACACTCCCACTGTGCACTGAGGAGACAACGGCCGTCCCCGCAGCGAAACTCCTCTGATCCGCAGGAGCGATAGACTGCAAAGAGATACACTTTTAATCACGATTCGGACCACATCAAATGATTTCAAAGGACACAGACAGACTTTCATGGCCATTTTTCATTCCGCACCGATGTAGCCCAACTGCGTATGAAGACAGACTTGTGTGAAGATTAAGCAGAGCAAATGGTGTTTGCAGCCGACACTTCAATACCTCAAAAAAAAAACAATTTTCTGAGGCTGCAATCTGAAACACATTTAGTCTGGATGAGAAATAGATTTACTGAATAAGAAAAATATGTGTGTCTGGTGCTGTATTTTGTTACATGAACAATGTCGTGATGGCAAGAACAATATTGTACTACAGTATGTACATCTTTTCACACATTTTCCTAGAGTCAAACACACAATTATTGTACACATTTGTGCCGACATGACGCAATTTCTGGGCTAAGAATTGGCTAAGATATTAGTTGTGTGTAAATGCCCCGAATTGCAAATGAATTGGGGCAAAAGCATAGGCTGAAGTACAAGCTGTTTGGCCTCATAACAACAAGGAAAGAGGTTAGACATGGTTTAGTCTGAGCAAACGGATAAGGTAAATCCATTTGCTTTTAGCAATAAGAAAAACCAGGCCCTCCGTCCACTTGATCCCGTGTATCTGCCCACCGTACTTTTTTGAAACCGGATCCCAGAGTGAATAATACGAAAAAGCTTCTCTGTGCGGACAGCGGATTCAGATGGTTTTGAAAACCATGACGGCCCGGTCTGCCTTGGCTCTCTCCCCAAAAACACCTCACACAACGATACAGACGAGCAAAAGAGTAGTATACATTCTGCAACTCTTCAGGTTATTGGTAATATTGCCATGAAATCTTTGACTACTGTCCCAATGTAATGAGCAGCACACACGCTACAGAGAATCCAGTTACAAACACAAGTGTAATATTTCGAGCAAACGTTTATCTTCTCAAACTATGACCAAAAAAGAACTGATATTCAAGCTGAATAAACATTACACAATAGAAGAACAAAGATCATCTCTACTACCTTACACTTACTACACTACTGAACAACGTTGTACAGTACATCAGATTACAGTACATTAGCCAACTGCGTGTACAAGTACAGAAAATGGGCCTGTAACCTGGGAGGGTTCGGAAAGTTGGGAAGACTTTTACATTAGTTCGGAATTTCATTTCAATCATACGATTTTCTGCAGGAAGCAAAACAGGACTGGACGGGCCAGATTTCGCCCCCAGACCTCGAGTTTCACACTTGGTTTTGCAGTTAAAAAGAGAAGTGTAACTGTGTGAGCAGCACACAACCTTTAAAGATATTTGACTCTGTCTTCCAGACTTCCCTTTAATAACTGAATGCGGTGCGATGAAACTTTTTGTGGCTGAAAGCCTCCGAAGCAGAAAGGCTCCAACAATGAATTGAATTTGCTAAATTCCTCTTATCACGCAATATTGTTTGAGCAAGCTGGCTTTTAAGCGTAAAATGAACTTTAATTGACCTCAAGTTTTTCGGCTGCCTTTGAGCCACGGCGCCTCACCAAAGGAGCGCAATTAGAAATGAGCTTTATCTAACACTGTTCGTCAGCAGCGTGTCATAATCCGATAAGATCAACCGAGAAACAAATAGAGCAGACTGAAGGAATCTTACCACATTCCACCGACTCATCGGATCCGTCCCCGCAGTCGTCGTCGTGGTCGCAGACGAATCGCTGAGGGATGCAAGCTTTGTTGTGGCAGTGAAATGAACTGTCGTCGCACGTGTTGTTGGGAGCTGCAGAGCATGAAATGAGTCGTTTTAGGAAATGTTTCATTTATTTTTTTTGTTCATTTGGTACAACTTATAAAGAGCCACATAATCCTGTAGTTATTATTGGTTGGAGGACAACAAATGGGATTTTACGATTGGAGCAAGCAGAGGGTTGTATACCACATCCAGCAGCTGAGAGTTCATCGCTCCCATCGGGGCAGTCACGTTCACCGTCACACAGCCAACGCTTCGGAACGCAGGCGTAAGACCCGGGGCAGCTGAAGAGTCCGGGCGCACACGTCACTGTGCCTGTGGAGACAACAAACACTATTGAAAACTGTGATGAAAAAAAATAAATCCAAATTATAATAATATTAATAACATGTTAATAACACCATAAAATATGTCCTTCATCAAATTTTTTATTCAAATGCTGCTTAAAAACATGAAAAATGTATTGAAAAAAAGTCATGATACAATAATAAAAGGAAATCTATTGGAAAAAAAGTGGTACGTGACACTAAGATACAGCATCTTTCTGAATGTTTTGCTCATTTTCTGTATTGTATATTCATTGGGTTCTAAATTCAACTTCTAAATTTAACTTTTAGATTATTTTCAGAATTTATTTTGTTCTACAAATTCCTTTAATAGAGCATTTTATCAGCACCTCTGTAAAATAAAATGGGATAAATCTGGGGCCTTTTCACTCACAGTTCTGTAACACCAATATATTCACCACAAGTCTAAAATGTATATTTATTATTTATATAAAATTTAGAAGGGGAAAAAAATAATTTCATGAGATTTCAATGGGGAGCAACTTCTCCAAGCCGCCAGCATATATTTACTCCCGTCCCTTTCTTTTCTACTTTGCATGTCCTTCTTACTACTGACTATTTCTACCAATCACGATGAGTCTGGCCTTGTCACTCGAACAGTTTGTGGTTGTCCAGACAGGTCATTGGGATCCCTCATTGTAATTTGAATTTTGGGGCATATTGGGATGAAGACTCTTTGCTGTGTTGTTTTGAGACTCAATTGCAGAGGCACTTGGGTTTTCTTTTGACTCTGAACGTCACAGAACTTCATTGCCTTCTGGCAAGTAGAGGAATACTATTAAGTCAAGTTGGCTTGAACCTGATTCTGAGTGTTGGATAAAAAGACTTGGATGGAAATATCACTTGGGAAAGAGGATTAAACTAGACATCACATGGCATTCCATACCACAAAAGTTGCAGTAAAATGCACAGAATTAAGACACAGGACAAAAAAAACAACATTTTTTTTTTGGTATATGTTATAGCAGCTACCAGAATGATTGGTTTGAAGGAAACAAAAAGACAAAACACAAAAAAGCCTTCATTTGCTTGAACCATGTAAAGTTATAGCACAGCAAGTGTGGGCTGCAGTAAATCTTCCTCCTCTTCTTTTGACATTTCCCATCAGAGGTTGCCTCAGCAAGTCAGCCTCCTCCACCTTTAACTCACATCCTCCCTTGTCACACCAACTGTATCCTTTCCGTGTCCTCTGAAAGCACCGTCCGGCATCTGCTTATCTGTGCTTGAAACTTAACTTTCCTAACTCCAGAATATGTGCAGAAAAAGACACTTTATATCTGAGTTGAAGTTACTTCTTCAGACAACTCCAGGGAACAATCTGTCATAACTGGCCATTAAACTCTATTATGGTTCGATATCTTTTGTCTCATTGCAGCTTTTCATTCCACTCATCTGTGATGATCTCAAATGTTAGTGGATTTATTTACAGCCTGAAAACAGTCCTTTCTTCAGGGAAATATGTCGCCATTTCTATGCGTCATATATTAATTGTGACCTTTACTTTAAAAGTGAATCACGACGGCTGAAATGTCGCTCACCGCAGATCTGCACGCTCTCGTCCAGGCCGTCCTCGCAGTCGTTCTCACCGTCGCACAGCCACTGTTTGGCGATGCACTTGTTCTTGGAGCAGGCGAACTGGTTCCACAAGCACGACGAGTCTGCGGGGCCAAAATACATTTCAATGCGATAAATCAAACAAAGTTTAGACGGAAAACAACAATAAAAGCGCCGTAGCCTAAAGTGGAGTGTTTTTAATGAAAGCACGACATGTGGACTGACGCCTGTTTGGCCCTAGGCGAGATGGCTTTTCGCTTGCTATTCTCCAGCGAAGTGCAGAGTTTTTGTGACAAACCAAATATAATAAACTCATACAGTATCTTCTCCTCTTGATAAGAAGGGCTGTCTACATGCACCACTTTCTTCCTCTCCATTGTTTTTTACTCCCCCATAACTACAAAGATCAGTAACCCCACGGCGTGTCTGAACATTTCCCCGTCACACATTCACAAACCCGCTGTAACCAGTATGAGTGTTTCACACTTTTGGTGTTGCCTTGTGAAGCACGAACGCCAACAACTTCACATCCGAGAAGTGCATGGAAATAAATCAGATAGTTTATCTGCTACTACTTCAACTGTTTCACATTCCGATCATATTTGATCCTTGGAATGTGTTATAGATTTTGTGATGTCATCAACATTTTTGCGGAATAAACAGTTAAAGTTTGCACAGCAGGAAGAAGAAAGAGGACAGAGAACGTTTTCAGCTCCTATAGTCACACCTCTGCAATGTGTGAAACCCAACACCAAAAGAATACAATAAAGAGAAAACCTGAAGGACTCCGGTTCATGATCATAGTTTCATTAAAGACACAACTGGCATTTCATAATGAAAAAACATAGCCAAGTTCATACGTGACTCTCCCATCGCTCTGGTGCTCTGCACTATTTTGGTAGCATTTAGCAATGCTAGTGCTTTCATTAGGGTCCAATACTGAGTACTAAAAATTCAAAGGGACAAAGCCCTTTTCATATTTAAATAATGTTACATTTGATATGCCAGTCAAAGTGCTCCAAGTTTAATTCCGCCATAGAGTATCGTTCTCCTTTTTATCCACGTAAAGAACCATAACCATACTTGGCTCATATAACTAGTCGCATAACTTTATTTAAAATAGAGAAAATATGGTTGCTTCTGACTTCATCCAGTTCTGGATCCTAATGAAAGTACTTGCGATGCTAAATGCTAACAAATAGAGCACACGCACAAAGACCAGAGAGGTACGTATCAACTTGTCGAAGTGCAGGGTAGAACATATTTCATTTTGAATGGTGGTGACATGTTCCTTTATATGTGTTTGTAATACAGGAAACTCACAATGACTTCAGTAGAGACTAAGTGAACCTTGTTAATAAGACTGAGCCATTCATGTGCATCTCCACATCTGGATCGAATAAGAGATGACAGTTTAAATTTAATTTACGATTTAAATTAGGTTAATTCAACTCAAGATCTTAGCTAATGTTGTGTCATGTATTTTGTGCAGTGTTCATTATTGCATCAGCATGCACCGCCGTAGCCAGACTCTCAGGTCCTCGACCCACAAGTTCAATGCCTGATATGCCAACAATCCAGTGTTTTCAGTCACCGTGATCAATGTTTCGGGAACTGGGTCCAAAATTTGAAAACGCCACATCAATAGCTAATAGCTAAAGAGCATTTTTTGGGGAAAAGTTTTAGGTTCTTTTCAGGGGATTCCTGCGGATGCTTGAGATGGAACCATTTTTACAGAGCATTTATTTTAAACTGAAAACATTAAACTGGAAAATGTGCATCTCCACGTGGATGTAGCCACAGATAGCAAAAGCAGTCCATAATCTACTTTCACTAAATCAATATTCAAACACAAAAGCAACCTCTATTTATTTTGGATTCAGAGAAAAAGAGAACGCTGTCGCCTCCCAGCTCACTATGCTCGTGTGTGACTGAGTAGTCTAGATAAGCCAAAGCCATGTCACATCTCCCTCTTCTCTCCTGTGAATACAAATGCTGATAAGACAACTAGTTCCTAAAAATGCTAAGATCTACAAAGGTTCCTACAGTGCAAAAGCAGCTATATATCAATAGTCAGACGTTCACATGTGCAGCATATCTGACACTTGCACATGGAGCATAAATAGCATAACAGCAGCACATTAAATGTATCAAAGCTAGTCATCCAGTTCTCATTTTCAATAGCACTTAGGAAGGGATAACCAGATGCAGAGAGGAGTGACAAGAGTCTGCCTCATCGACGCTGATGTGAAATTAGAAATTCCTTATATGTAATGACATTTTCCTGAAAGCAGCCGACGCCGGTCCGATTATCAGCGGCTGAAGCTTTTTATATGATAATTTGCTCGGAGGAATGGGAATATTGTCTATTTGTCCTAAAAAGCCATTCAGACCTCTCATAGAATTGTGCCATAATTCATATCGTCTGAGATAGGTGAGGAATTGGGACTTTATTTCTTAGTCAGATCAGAAAGACATTGCATGCGTTTCTCTGTCAGTTAAAAACGGCAAACCCCTCGGGGCGAAAGCCTGCGATCAACTGGTATCATGTCACACATTTGAGAGAAAACTAAGGCGGTGAAAAAACAAATAAATGAAAGCGCCATCAAGGTGCTGCTCAGTGACCCATTTTTCACTTATGTTTACCTGTCTTGTGCGTCCCATCAGGAAAATGAATTTCCCGAATGTGAGCAAATGATTTTCACTGTATACATCATGAGTCTGACACACAGTCTCCTCCCAGCTGGACCTGAGAGGATTGCTTCAACCCAATATATTGGTCATGTAATGGAAAAAAGGTTTAGAATCCTGAATTATGCTCAGTGCTTCAGTTGAGTGAGTTAACCAGGGTGAGCACAGGTTTGGGGTGAAAGATGAGGAAGGTGGGGCCCAGTGAAGGAGAGCTGGCCTCCTCTCCAGAGAACAGCAGTCAAAAAAGTGGTGAGCCCTTGACTGTAATACTGTGCTACTGTTGCAGTCAAGACCACCTAACCCAAAAGCGAAACAAGACCTAGTCTATATATACACATATATGTTTATCCATTTATTTTTAAAATGAATGGATGGACGGACAGGGACTCCAACATGAAACCTCGACCAGTCACGGCCGGATCTTTCACGATATAAACAAGGTCCATTCAGGGTTACGTAGTTTGATTTTAATTTGGAAACATGTTTCCGATTGAACTGTGGTCTTGACCAGTCGAGCCAAAATATCTAGGGTACAGTATAGACGAGACGCAGACGAAGACTCTGAGACAAGACCATGAAAATGTGGCGTAGACTTGGGCATGGGGTATATAAATATGGGCTGACCAGGGTTGTGCTTCCAGTTAATTGTGAGGGACAGAGATTGTTTTATTTTGAAAGGACAGATTCAAGTGAATTTCCAGGAAATATGAATAACCACTCTCCGCCAGGACTAGAGCAGCGAGTTCTGGCATCTAGAAAGTTTGAAGCCTTACTTGCTCACTGCAAAAGGCTCTGGCTCAGCGTGGCTGAGACACACGGCCACAGAAACAGGGTTCGTCTCGCGATTTACTTTGAACTGACGTTGACCAACATTCAAACCGGTCTCCATTCCTGACCTTATGGCAATGAACTGGTCCATGGAACTGATTTATTCTTTACACTTATGGACGGTGTCACGGTTTGACGAATGGAGAAGAGACAACATATTCATTGAACTGGCGACCGTTTCCCATCGCAAACGCCGTTCATAATAGTGTTCGCACACTTGGTTTGCATGAAGACACAGCCACCTTGACAGACCTTATAAATTCATGGCATCACCATCAAATAACTGATGCCAGCAGAGTTTAGCCCCGTAGCATTCTTGTCACCAGCCTTTTCTTTTTTTTATATTGCAAGTACATTTTGTGAGACGCCGATTTGCACATAAACAGGTAAAAATTTCTGTCGAGTCAACGGCAACACTAAGCTCCTGTCAGATCCTGGAGTGACTTTGCACTTCACCGTCATCCTCATGTGAACAGGCAAAGTGTCAGACTGGGAAGCTTTATTCACTCCGACATCAGCTCCGTGTGCGTGTTCTCAAATGGTAATGCTCATTGGGGGTGTAAAAAGTCGACGTGAATAACTTCCTGTTTCCCTTTTGGGACTTAAAACCAATATTTGTAAGCATATCTCACGCTTAAACTCAATTTATAGATCATACCTACACGACAATTTTTAATTTTTAATAAAACCTTAATTTTTAATGCAACAAATCAAATCCCTTCAGCTGCCTGGGAAACACATTTCTGGCATCTTTCCAACTTAAAGTCACGGATGAAATTGGACTTTCAAAACAGCAGCAACACCCACTTAGGAAATCTGAAGCCCACAACAAGGGGGAGCAAAACAAAATTACCAAAACATGCCTTAAAGCAAGTTAATAATCTCCCTGCCGCGCCTCTTCCCGCGGTGAATGAAGTGCCGGTAACAAGAGGGGGTCTGTTTGATGACCCCCAAATTACAACAAATCGCTTCTTTTGAAGCGAATGAAAACATTTGTCCATCATCAAAGAGCAACAGAGAGAACAAAGCAGAATTTCAGTGTATTGTGCTTGAGATGAGACGTGTCAGATTACCACACTGAAATTCGTCCGCTCCGTCTTCGCAGTCTTTTTGGCCGTCGCACAGCCACACGCTGGAGATGCAGTTCCCACTAGGACAAGCAAAGTGGCCTTCTTCGCACTTTTGGCCCTGCGATACTGGAAGGCAGCAATGAAAACACATTCGATTTAAGTCAGTCGTACACAGCTTTTAATTCCTGCTGATCTCCAAATTAAATTCTTTGAAATTTAACTGGACGTTCATAGCATTTTACTTTCTCAGCTTTTTTGCAAATTCCTTTACGCAGCGATCACTTACTTTTATTTTCTAACTTTAAACATATATATATATATATATTCTTTTTTTTTTAAGTTAGAAATATATATATATATATATATATATATATATATATATATATATATATATATATATATATATATATATATATATATATATATATATACATTTTTGTCACTGTGTACTACCTCAATATCACAGGGATTCAGACAAGACCAAACTAATACTCCAGACATCTAGTTCCACAAAACAGAAGTACCGAAATATTTCATGAAAGAATCTCCAAAAAATGTTACCATTTCGGAACTGCACACTCATGCACTTCCCTGCTCTTCTCTTTATCGGTTCTTTCTAAATATTTCACCACTGCTGAGGAGCTTCTCTCTCTGACAGGTGCCACCTCCTTGTCCTCACCCTGGCAGTTGGTCTCATCAGCGTAGTCCCCGCAGTCGTTGGCGCCGTCACAGATCCAGGACGGATGAATGCACAGCGAGGTGGAGTTGCATTTGATGAAATCCTTTTCTTTTATTCCCAACTTGTAATAGTGAGTGCAGTCAGTTTGGTCTGAGGGCGATAAAAGGAAGTTGTCAGAGGAAAGTACAGAGGACAGTTGCGGCTTTGATTTTCTCAAATAGCAGATAATACAGTATGTACTTGAAGGCCAAGACATGGGAAACAAGACGTACTGCAGCTTCTTTCATCCGAGGCGTCAGCGCAGTCGATGACCTGGTTACACCAGGCTGAGCTTGGAATACAGCTCCCATCTTTGCACGCTGACTCGGATGGGCCGCATGTGACATCTGTTGGAAAGAATCAATGTTTAAGACACACGGACACTTCTCAGACATGAATCTAACATTCATAAAACGCTTTCTGAATGTGGAAAATTGGTTCTGGGGAGCAGAACTCCCCTCTGATCGTATTTGTGATGAGTCGTGCTTTTCCTACGCTCGGCTGTCTGTGATAAAACTCAACCTGTGTGGAGAAATCCTAACTAATATGCCCAGATTGCTAACACTGCTAAAAACGCTCTGTATTTACATTTATCCGCATTTCCTTTGGATGATAACTTAAATCTAAAATACGCAGTTAAGCAAAGTTTCTTTTCATGTTCCATTAAAAGCAGCAGCGCAAATGACAAACAGAGCTAGCAAGCAACTGAATTTGGAGACTGCTGACTGCGATGGTGGATGTAAATTATGACAGAAATGCTGTCTACCA
Source organism: Synchiropus splendidus (assembly GCF_027744825.2). Lineage (NCBI taxonomy): Eukaryota > Metazoa > Chordata > Actinopteri > Syngnathiformes > Callionymidae > Synchiropus > Synchiropus splendidus. Next base: position 6,974,261 of record NC_071343.1, on the reverse strand, counting down.
GGGTTCCTATAAAACAAGGCATTTTCCTCCATAGATTCGGAGACAGAGATAGACAGACATCTCCATACTCACTGCTGCAGAAGGCTTCATCAGAGTTATCCCCACAGTCATCAATCCCATCGCAGAAGCGACGGTTGGCTACACATCGCTGGTTGTAGCAGGGACGAAAACCCTTCCGGCAGCTCCTGTTGTCTGCGCACAAGGACAGGTAGGCACTGAATACCCAAATAATCACGACGGTGACTCACTTCGACGGCGACCTGGGAGTGATTTATGCGATTATTCTGCAAGATTTCAAAATCAATCACGCGGCCACTTGTCAAAAAGTGTGCTATCCCGTCTGAGTGGGCTCCATCCCACGAAGTGATTCTTACCACAGTATTGCATCTTCTCATCCGATTTGTCTTTGCAGTGGGCGATTCCGTCGCAGGTTAGCTGATAGCTAATGCACTCCCCGTTCCCGCACTCAAATTCAGTGTGAATGTTACAGGAGGAATTCTCCGCTGCAGAAGAGACGGGAAAAAAAAGACTCTTAGATGACTCTCAGTGGGAGATAAAGCCTATTTTACCAGCTGTAAATATACTCCCACGCAAACCAAAGAATAAATACATAGCTAATATCTATCAAACATTGCCCAGCTGAAAGTAACGCCGTACGTACAGCCGTGCCAACACATAGACTGGCTTCTCCACGCTTCCGCAGGCTTTTGTTTGGGAGCCCACAGCAACAGAGCCCTCTGAGAGCCGACTCATTACATTCAGTTGACGGCATTATTGGTCCTTATCTATCATTATCGGCCTCTACATCTCTTGTTATCTATCACTGCCAAATAGCAGAACTGTAATGTGATGTGAAGTGCAGCTAATTTTAGCTTTTCGGTGCTTTGGGGCATCTGTCACTGAAATAATGCTTCTACAATTAAATGTATTTTGCTTGTTTTCTGAAAATTCAAAATATATTGAAGCCCCTATGCAGGAATTATTGTTTTGTATCAGCTCCAACTTAATGCTATCAAAATGTATTTTGAGTTCTAATACTATTTTTAAGTGTACAGACAGGGGTTGTTTAAGCATCATGCAAATAGATAGTGATATGAGATATGATAATGACAATTTCCCTTCTCCAGCTTCGGCTGTTTACACCTGACACATTTGCCAAAACACCCAACACATTAGTTGTTTTTTTTCCTGACTCTCAATGTGAGTGAGTTCCACATCCTTTCTCCCCTCTGTGGTTTTCTTTGTTTAGATTAAGTATATGGTGGACCTCCGATACAACATCAAAAAGCCTTTGCACTTTGCACCGGTAAAAGCCTCTGTGCAACTCCTAGTATTTCCTCCAGTTTTTTTGGTTGTTGTTTTGCACTGCGTGAATGTGTGGATCTCAGCATGTTAGACAGATAGCTGGATAGATGATGGATAGGTAGATGGATGGATGGCTGGATAGATAGATAGATAGAGAGATAGATAGATAGATAGATAGATAGATAGATAGATAGATAGATAGATAGATAGATAGATAGATAGATAGATAGTTGGATGGATAGATAGATAGATAGACAGACAGACAGACAGACAGACAGACAGACAGATAGATAGATAGATAGATAGATAGATAGATAGATAGATAGATAGTTGGATGGATGGATGGATGGTGGATGGACGGATGAATGGATGGATGGATGGATGGTGGATGGACGGATGGACGGATGGATGGATGGATCATAGATAGATAGATAGATAGATAGATAGATAGATAGATAGATAGATAGATAGATAGATAGATAGACAGTTGGATGGATGGATGGATGGTGGATGGACGGATGAATGGATGGTGGATGGACAGATGAATGGATGGATAGATAGATAGATAGATAGATAGATAGATAGATAGATAGATAGATAGATAGATAGATAGATAGATAGATAGATAGATAGATAGATAGATAGATAGTTGGATGGATGGATGGATGGATGGATGGATCATAGATGGATAGATAGATAGATAGCTGGATAGATAGATGGATGGATGGCTGGATGGATGTATAGATTGATAGATAGACAGACAGACAGACAGACAGACAGATAGATAGACAGACAGACAGACAGATAGATAGATAGATCTGGTAGTTTATTAAAGCATTGCGACTACCCTACAGTTCCCACCAACCAACCACCAGAGGAGAGGAGCTTTGCTACAGGCAAATTCTGCAGATCACTCAAATCTCGCAAAGTTTGTCGGACACAGTGAGAGAAAACAGCCAAAACGTGTGTGAATTGGCATGTCTGTGCGGTTCTTTCTTCAAAAAAGCAACCAGTCCTCACCCCTGTGGTGTAATATTGTGATGCTGGGAAACATATCGATATCAACGTTGAATATTTCATTGGAAAAAATCCACCACCTAAAGGGTTCATTATAAATGTTCATCTGTGAGACAGTCTTTGGTTCTTCTACCAAAACCCTTTGTTGTGCTCAAGGCAGATGATACTCTGACACACAATACGATGATAAAAAAAAAAAAAGGTCCCACAACACAACTAGTCCAACACCACACACCAAGAACACTGAATGACTGTGCATCTTTTTTCATCTTTAAGTCGCTCACTGGTGCAACACCAGAATATTACTGCCAGTGCGATAAATTTTTTCACTCCCTGGAATATATGGTCTCCAGAGAAAAACTGCTTCAAGTGCTTCTCAACATAAAATGAATATAGGGAATAAAACCTGTCTAAATTTCCATCACACTTTAAGAATACAGGTGGATTCCAATGAAACTATTCAGGTCTCATATACCCTGAGCTTCTCCAGCGTAAGAGCATTAGCAGCTCTCCACGAGCCTCAAGGCTCTTAAGATTTTGTTTTGTAAAGTCAATAAAACCACGGCTCTCATTACACTTTCTAAATACGTTCAAAGCGTGTTGAAGTCGAAGAGGATTTTCACCTCCTTCAGTAGTCATGTTGGAATGGACCACATCTGAAAGTTTAAAATGACCACGCCGTCCATAACTAATATACAATGAGTGATACTGCAATCGATATTTGTTACTATTGATGTCCTCGGGGGTTGGAGGTAGCAGCCCTGGCGTTTAATTAAATGTGACTTACACACACATCTGTGGTCGTCCAAGAGCACACGTTCTCCACGGCAACTGCAATTCACTCTCCCGTGCGGCGTCAGGAGACAAAGGTCACCACATCCCCCGTTCATGTGTCGGCATGGAGATAGCTCACCTTCAAGACAATCAAATGGAACATGTTAAGTGGTTACAGGGAAATGACTCGCACTTCTTCTGTCAGGTCTTAGGCAAACATCGACTTTATTGTAACCACAGACTTATAGATGGATTGCAGTGAATAGATAAGAAAACAATTGTAGAATCTGGAATTTTACTTTTTGCCGGGGCTTATCGTAGCCATGCAAATACGTAACCAGCATGTATGAACTACGCTGACATTGGAAATGAGAAAACAAAAAGCTGTTCTAAAGAAGGCAACCAACAGGTGTGACAAACTTGTAGACATAACATGTGAAAATCAGTGGAGCTGGATGTCTGGATAAAAAAGGAAACTCGTGATGAGCAAAGCAGCGGGACGCAGACTGTTCACTTCAAATCATCAAAGACATGCGTGTTCTTTGGTTCTTCGCCTGAGGCCGTGTGTGTTTTATTCATGAGACAAAAAGCATGATGTTCATCCATCGCAGGTAAACCACAATAAGAAAGACCTGTGTGACCATGACGACTGATGTGTCAACAATGGAAGGAGCAGGAGTCAAAAGTTGTTGGACCCCTATGGGATGCATATTCGGCAAATACATATCAATACAAACATATATCAATAAAATATTTCCATTATTGGGGATAGAAGAACTGCATCATCATGGCAGCAACCAGGCTTTTAGCTAGGAGGGCGTCTGGGCGTCTGAAAAAAGGGACGCCTGATTCTCGACCGCATCTTGGCCGACGGATTATGGCGGCATCTAGTGGCCAAGCTATGGTCGAGAATCGGGCGTCCCTTTTTTTATGTTCTGCAAATGCCTCCTAGCTAAAAGCCTGGTGGCAACACACTATTTTTTTTTTACTTGTTTTAGTAATTCTTAGTGGTGGAAGACATACAAGTCAGTGAAGAATCCCTCACGACCTAACTGGATCCAAATGTAACGCCACCAAAAAGGGAAATATGTTCAGAACTTTTTCAATATTTTACGCACGACACAATTCTTGAATGATGATGCAGAAACTTCAGTATGTACTATACTATGTGTAGAACGGAAGGAAATGAAGAGTGTCCGAAACATTCATGTGACTAGGACTCCGGGTCACTGCCCTCAAACCAAACCAGGTACCAACGCATGGGTGAACAAGTGAGTACGTCATCTGTTTACTCACATTTGTTTGTGTCACTGGCCACGGCGATAATTCCCATCGGCTGGTGTGGTATGTCCGCTCGCAGAACTTTCGTGTCGGCGCCGGTGTACTTGTTTGTCCGCAGCACGGACCTCCGGGCCCAGTCAGACCAGTAGAGGAAATCCGCATAGATGGTGAGGCCGTAGAAGTTTCCAGGTCCCGATTTGATAATAACCTGGAATATAAGGAAACACCATTAACTGAAAGCGCCTTCCTATTAAGTACGAACAGCAGGTGGCCGGGGCATAAAAATAACTACGTGAGAGAATCCAGAATTGAAGTCGAAAGATAGGTTTTGACTCATTAATCAAGCCATCCGCTTTTATCGCCCATGTGACTGTTTGGTCCAGATGTTGGCAAGTAAATGGCACTGTCACAGGCAGGGAGGCAGGAATCTATCAGACGTCTCCTTGTGTGACCGTCTCGGCTTGCAGCGTTGGAATAAGAGGCTCCAGCAGCTCGGTAGCTTTAGTCATTAGCAGAACGGGCTTGTAAGCAACATCACATTAGCCTCTCGCCAAACTGGGATTAATAGGACAGGTGTTGATTAAAGAAACGCAGCGTGCGGAAGCAGCGACTGGCCAAATGAGAGTCACACACCGACAGATGGGGCGACATATTGATCGGAAATTAGATTGGGGACACTTCACGGCATCATGTGTGTACTTTGCTATGTTTTATGACAGCAGTCTTCGCATTAGCGTGAACTCCAAATGCTTTTGTGTAGATCCGCCGCTTGTTTTTTTTGCTGCTAAAACGTGGTACTACTGAGGAATCACGTTGTGAACGCCGTCCTCTTTGAACTCGCCACAAGACTCCTTCGATATTGGACAGCAATCATTTTCTATCTCCACTCTTGGAGTTGATTCTGGGCCATTTCCCCCAGCTGAACATGCTGACATCTTGTCTTGCCGTGCACTCCACTGCCCTTTGTGGGGCACTGCTTTCATTAATGACCTGGGTTTCTTCCCTGGAAATGGCATGGGGGAGTGAGCAATGCCACAGCTATTGTTCCTCTCTGTTGCCAAACACCCTGTCAGCATTTAATGGCCACTGCCGCAGAGAAGAGGAGTTGCCGGGTCCTTAAGGACACTCCACTGCCGTTCCCATCCACATTATAGGCGCACAATAAAACACCCCGCGCTCCGCAACTCATTTCACTCTAAACAGTCCGGGAGCTGCAATTGGTGCTGATTTAGACACTTAAGATTGGTGCCAAATGAGATGAAGCCATCAGACCCACAGCGTGGTAAAGCGATAACAAGCCTTAACCTTTGGATGCGTGCTGAAGTTGTCCATCAACCACTTTGGTTTAATTTATACATTTTAATTGGAATGGAGAACGTACGCTCCGAGAAGCATCATTAACAGCTCGGACAGCGTAGGACTAAGGAATGGAAAAATTGGGCAACTCTAGTTTCAAACATAGAATGGTGCCACATTATTTTAACAGCAAAAAAACAACTAAATTCCGGTTGCAACTGTAGGTTCACACCATTGTACTGCCGCAATTATGTGCGACAACCTGGCACACCACAATGTGGAGCAGAGGACTGCACACATTATGGGGCGACAGTGCTGCAGTTTCAATGTGTTTCACGCAACAGATTCCCACTGCCAAGGCATCATATATAAACCACTGACATGCATCTGTTCGCATGAAGCTTTTCGTGACACTTCCTGATAATTCAGCAACATGTCACGTAAAAAAAAAAAAAATGGTTGGGGTGAGGGTTAAGCCATGTGGTCACAATCCATGAGGTTATGCTTGGTGCGCCATGAGTGAAGCGTTTTGAGCGCTTTAATGTCAAAGACAGAGGGGAATAGTTCATGATTCAAGTTCAGAACTTTGCCGAGTTTGTTTCATGAGTCAGTCTCCATGCTGGACCCCGTTTTCAAAACTAGTTTAGAAGTGATACAGACATTTTTAAGAGCCACTGACCTTTCTACAGTGCAGACAGCACCACTGCACCTGCGGCTTATAGACCAGCGCGGCTTATGTATAAACAAGATCTATTTTCCTTCTTAAATTCAGTGGGTTTGGCTAACATTCCAGTGCGCTGTATAGTCCGGAAATAACGGTGAGTGAAATGGAAGCGAAGCTTATCGCAGCGGTTACTGCAATTCAGAACGCTACCAACCTAGGAAGCCAAGTAATCTGAACCCAAGGACCACTTACGTGCGAACAAGGCAAGTGCGGCCAAGTTGTGTTTGGTGTTAACGTAAGGTAAGTAAGGTAACGTCAGGTAAGTCGCAGGAGCCACGGTAACAAGACTTCCCTCTACACCTTGTATAGACGTTCTATGGACGAGCGTAAGATATAATCTCTGCAGCATGATCTGGCTCTAATGGTCACACAGGGCAACAGTTGGTTCAAACAAATGAACTTGCCAAAAAAGCTGTACCTTTATTTGCACCCATTTAGTCAAAATCCCTTTGAAGCTTTATCCATGCTTGGATTTCGGAATGAAAAGCTGATGCCATTCGGTGGTGTTGCCCGTTTGCGGTGTTGACACGGCGTGTTAAAACGCCCTGATGCCGAGCCAGATATCTGTCGGCAAGTGAGTTTGTGATTTGATTTCAGTGGTCATAGGTAGCCAACACGGGATGTAGTAGTAGTAGCGGTAGTGGAAGAGAGACACATTTTGACTGATCAAACACCAGATGTGATGTTGCATTCCGGACCAGCTGTAAGGCTTCCACTCTGCATGCCAAGCAGGCAGCTGGGAGAGCCGGAGCAGACATCACCAGTGGCCCGGCGCGAAGCTGATTCTATGAGACGGGGCCAAGTTTGTAAAGTGTTTTCAAAAGTTTACGGCTCCAAGAAGAAGGTAGGAGAAGTGTTTAGAAGACAACGAGGTGTCAGCAGCAATATCCAGGCTCTGAGATAGAAGCGGGGGTTGTGTTTTAAACGGAGCAAAACAAACCTGCAAATCCTCTGGGACCAAACACCAATGATGGCTATAAATTAGACATTTCACTAGAGTTTTAGCATCAAACGTGGATCATTTTTGACTGTTTAGCTACATAGCTGATGCATTTTTGGAGATGATAGCTGAGGTTATAGTGTTATAAAACACCACATCCTTGAAGATGCTGCAGTGTTACAACAAGACTGAAGGTAGCGCAGACTCATTCAGACTCACATATCTGCCGGACCCGTCAAAATCACATCTTTCGATCTTGCCCAGCGTTCCATCTGAAAAGTAGAGCTTCTCCGCAGTGTGGTCGATGGTCAGTCCGTTTGGTGTCAGGATGTCCGACCCGATGATTATCCTCAAGTTCTTGCCTGTCAAGGTTGATCTCATGATGCTGGGCCTTTGCTCATTCCAGTTGGTCCAAAACATCAGGCTTGAATTTAGAGAGAAGAGAAGAATGACAATGAGAAGCGCACACTTCCCTCTGAAGACAAGGTTATCTTTTCTTCAGCCGTATGTAAAGCATATGAATAACAGATTGCTTTAACAGTGAAGAAAGTTATTTGAAAATAATATCGCATTGATCTCCACTCTCTTCCAAGGCCACATGTTTTATGTAGTACCACATTCACACCAGTAACAACTACATCTATTTATGCACCAGTGATGTAAGACATAAATCTGTCTTCATAATGCAGAAGATAAAAAATAGGCAAGCAGGGCGCAGCAATTTTCTTTGTGCTTCGCTCCAACCAGAATGAGAGGCTACTGACTTTTGACACTCATCCAGTGCCAATGCGTGTGGGTGGTCTTCCTCCGAAAGAAAAACGACGGCCTCCCGGCTCAGGGCACCAGCTTGTTTCTGATCCACACTTTGCCTGGTGATTTCAGAGGTAGTCGAGCTTGTCCAATACAACATGTCCCAGGCTCGGTGGTAGGCCAGACCCTCCACTGTTCCCACATCTGAGCGTATGGAAAGAAAATAGGTGTGTAAGCACATGGAGGCATCGGTGACAAATACAAGACATTACTCATGAGGCGTCTGTGTCACACAAGGTTAGACGGGTAATGAGATGTGTTGGATGTGCATTGATCATTGTGACGGACAAACTTACTGGCCAACATTCAAACAAAAATCAAAACACGCTCAATGTTGAGACGATGCTCAGTCACATTTCCCATTCAATGTGTTCTCCGACAAGACCTATCATTCTGTACCACAGACCCTTCAGCCTCTCTTTCTCAGATACGGTGAATTACTCATCTGGGTTCTTTATACACATCAAACACACTGGGCTGGCGTCCCACTTCTCACACTATCATCGATGGAGAGAGGAGAATATCACTTGTAGCATGAAGGACTGTATTATGATGACAGTTGGTACGATGTGTTTGTCTATTTCAAACTTAATTTGCCATTCCAGATTTGTGGCTTCCTTCCATCCCCAACCCCACTCCTTTCTTTATTCCTTCCTTCAATCCTTCCTCCCTCCACATCTTCCTTCCCTTCTCCCACCGAATCTCTCTTTCTCCCTTTCTTCCTTCCTTCCATCCTTCCTCCACATCTTCCTTCCCTCCTTCCACATAATATCTCTTCCTTCCTTTCTTCCTTCCTTCCATCCTTCCTCCACATCTTCCTTCCCTCCTTCCACATAATATCTCTTCCTCCCTTTCTTCCCTCCTTCCATCCTTCCTCCACATGTACCTTCCCTTCTCCCACCAAATCTCTCTTCCTTCCTTTCTTCCTTCCTTCCTTCCTTCCATCCTCCCTCCCTCCACATCTTCCTTCCCTTCTCCCACCAAATCTCTCTTCCTTCTTTCCTTCCTTCTTTCCTTCCTTCCATCCTTCCTCCCTCCACATCTTCCTTCCCTTCTCCCACCGAATCTCTCTTTCTCCCTTTCTTCCTTCCTTCCATCCTTCCTCCACATCTTCCTTCCCTCCTTCCACATAATATCTCTTCCTTCCTTTCTTCCTTCCTTCCATCCTTCCTCCACATCTTCCTTCCCTCCTTCCACATAATATCTCTTCCTCCCTTTCTTCCCTCCTTCCATCCTTCCTCCACATGTACCTTCCCTTCTCCCACCAAATCTCTCTTCCTTCCTTTCTTCCTTCCTTCCTTCCTTCCATCCTCCCTCCCTCCACATCTTCCTTCCCTTCTCCCACCAAATCTCTCTTCCTTCTTTCCTTCCTTCTTTCCTTCCTTCCATCCTTCCTCCATCCACATCTTCCTTCCCTTCTCCCACTGAATCTCTCTCCATTCCTTCCTTCCATCCCTCCTCCCTCCACATCGTCCTTCCCTTCTCCCACCAAATCTCTCTTCCTTCTTTCCTTCCTTCTTTCCTTCCTTCTTTCCTTCCTTCCATCCTTCCTCCCTCCACATCTTCCTTCCCTCCTCCCACCGAATATCTCTTCCTCCCTTTCTTCCTTCCTTCCAGCCTTCCACTCTCCACATCTTCCTTCCCTTCTCCCACCAAATCTCTCTTCCTTCTTTCCTTCCTTCTTTCCTTCCTTCCTTCCTTCCATCCTTCCTCCATCCACATCTTCCTTCCCTTCTCCCACTGAATCTCTCTCCCTTCCTTCCTTCCATCCTTCCTCCATCCACATCTTCCTTCCCTTCTCCCACCAAATCTCTTTTCCTTCCTTCCTTCCTTCCTTCCTTCCATCCTCCCTCCTTCCATATCTTCCTTCCCTTCTCCCACCAAATCTCACTTCCATCCTTCCATCCTTTCTTTCTTCCTCCTCATCTTCCTCCCCTCCTCCCACCAAATCTGTCTTCCTTCCTTCCATCCTTCCTCCCTCTACATCTTCCTTCCCTCCTCCCACCAAATCTCTCTTCCTTCCTTTCTTCCTTCCTTCTTTCCTTCCATCCTTTCTGCCGCCACATCTTTCTTCCCTCCTTCCAACAAATCTCTCCCGCTCCCTTCCTTACATCCCTCCTCCCTCCACATCTTCCTTTCCTGCTCCCACCATATCTCCATCCTCCCTTTCTTCCTTCTTTGTTGAGTAATTGTTCTCTTCTATAGTGGAATCATAGCCTCAAGCCAAGTATTTGCATCCATCCGTCATGAAATACAGACCCATTAGACTCATATTTTCAAAAAATACTATCGCAGAATTTTGACACCTGACTTTTAATGCGTTTCATTCAAAGGGCGTAGTGTGTAAAAATATTTACATATTTCCAACGCTCAAAATCCCAAATGTAATGGAAATACGGAGCTCAAGTTATCATACACGATATATGTCACATGGAATATTGTCTAGGAAAAAAAAAAATCCCTGAGGAAAGCAGTTCATATCAACATTTCATTATTTACTGCACATTTGCTCTGATAATATACCCGCTCGCTGTGACCCAATGTTTCCACAAAGTGTACACAACACAAGGTTGGAATAAAAGCAGTCTTTTTGACTCGCCATGTTCACATGCATGAATATGACTAGTATTCCCTCATGGATTGTACCGTAGGATATTCATGGAAACGTATCACTGAGGGATTGTTTCCATTATGTTCATGGTGAGGGAAATAAACCCAGGTGCGTGGGGGAACAAAATCATTCCGGTAAGAGCAGAAATGTACAAAAAGGTGCAGCCAGCTTCTGATGCAGTTGACACGATATTGACTGTTGATGGGTAAAATATATATATATATATATATATATATATATATATATATATATATATATATATATATATATATATATATATATATATATATATATATATATATATATATATATAATAACAACAACAACAACAAATAAATAAATACATATATATATATATATATATATATATATATATATATATATATATATATACACATATATATACACATATATATATATATATACACATATATATATATATATACACATGTATATATATATATATACACACACACACTAATGGTAGTAGCAGTAGCATTTGTTATATTTTATTTCTCATAATGTATTTATTTATTTGTTGTTGTTGTTGTTATTATTATTAGCATTCTTATTGTTATTATTATTATTATTTTTACATTGTTAAGGTTTTGGCACATTGACCCAATTGTGTGAAATTATATCACAATAATTTAATTTAGATGTAAAAATGTAGAGGTCAGTTTAGAGAGCTTTCTGTAATAATAATAATAATAATAATAACAATAATAATAATAATGACAAGAGAGGTGGAGAATGGTAAAATACAACCCCCCATTCAATTTAAGATTTTTTACTTCCCAAAAAACTCATCACACAAGCAATGTCTGCGACTGAGTTAGGAATTATGTTGATTTAAAATTTAAAACTGACAGTTTATTTGTGAAAGTGTGTCTCCTATATGTCACCTATTAATAACAGTATGCATATATTAGTAGTAGTAAGACAAAAGGTAGGTCACTGGAAATGTGTCTGCAAAAACACATCCAAAATAAAGATTTAAAATGCCGTCTAATTGGAACAATAAAGGACGGAGAGAGACACTTGCAAATCCCTGCAGATGCCTCCCATTATCACTATCATCACTCAACTGGAGAGGGTTATAAATAAGCAAAGTGTTTCCTTTACGGACCGTGTCACAGACGGGTCAGTGGGTTTTTTTTGTTTTGTGTCGGAATAAATCAGCAAGACCCCGGCTTCATCCTCATGTATGGGCGGCAGCAGCCCATTTGAGCTTTGTTCCCAGTGGAAACTCTGCAGAGCGGCTGCGCATACCAGCTGAGCAGAACTAAGGCTTTTGCTCTTCATCTGAATCCAGTCAAGCTCATCAAGACAGGACTGACTTGGCTTTAGTGGAGGAATAAAGAGGGATTTGTCTCATCATTCATTTCTGGGACAGTCAGCAGACAGAGGAGCTCAAACGCCGGGGCTCCGCCATATTGATTCACTCTTTAAATTATTCTTTCAAAGCAGTATCAGCGAGGGTAAACACATGAGCAGGAAGTGTCAATGTTGGTGAATTTTAAATTGTTTGGCAGGTTGTCCCACGTGACAGAGAGCACAGTATGTCTCAGCAGTTGCTGCATATTTAATCTGAAGGAACAGGCACAGAGCACGTGTAACATGGGACGCAGTCAAACGGCAACCACAGGACGCTAGTTACGTACAGCACATCAGGATCCTGACTGCTAATATAATCTGCATTTCATAGGGATTTATCAGATTAAGTTGATTTGAAATAGAATTGGAAGAGCATCAAGAGCGTCCAAGGTCAAAGCAGGAAGAGCAACTTTGCGATAGGATTGTGAAATATATGATCCACCAAACAAGTGTGTTCAGAAACAATTCATGACTTAAAAAAATGCAGGTTCACATCATAAGTGACTGCCAGGTTAAACAGAATATGCCTTTGTAATGTGCCTTACGTATACAATGCTGCCTTCTGCTGCCATCGATAAAAGGTAAGATAAATGAAGTTGTATTGATGGTGGTAGTAACAAACACTATGCTTGACAGCTCTTTATTCACACACACAATGAAGACTAAAGAAGTAATGGAACAGAATTGTTGGGCAACGTGTCTCCAGGGCCGTTGATGTTTGCGGATGATATAGTGATGAAGTGTATGAAGGTGGTTGAGCAGATTCTGGAGAAGTAGAGAAATAAAAAAAAGAGATAAGGAAGGAGATACATCAAGGGAGGTGAAAAAGAGGGTGTAGACCGGAGAGGACTGACATCTGTGACGGAATGTTTTAGAGAACACTAGTGAGTCCAGCTATGGTGGTTTGTGGACTGAGGAAAAGGAGTCGGGGGAGGGACGTGATCAGATGTGAGGCTATCAAAGGGGCAGTTTGGAGACAAAATTATCGAGCCTGGATGGTTTGGACACATAAAACATAGAGACAGTGCTGGACCAAGAATGGAAGAAGAGGAAAAGAAGCGATAATGGATGTGGCCAATAAGGACATGGGATGAAGGATGAAGATGAAGATATGCCTGAAGGGAGATGATGAAAAAAGAATCTATACTTGTAAGTGTTGTCTTCCTGGTCGAGCCTGAACTACAGCATCAAGCATTAAAATGGATGGCAATATAAATGCATTTTTAGATGAGACTTTGTCTAAGGATGAAAGGCAGTGTCACAAATAACCAAAACAATGGAGCGGGTTTATCACTGGGACTGTTTTGGTTCCAAATGCTGATGCAATCTTGATCACCTGGCTGCACAAACACTCTAAAGTACTTAAAGTCCTTAATGCAAGCTCCTCCATATTTCATGTCATGGTGCTACACGTGCATTTCAACTTTCTCATTTGGCCTATAAAACAATCTTAAGAGTGCAGTTCTTCCGCTCAGCTGAATTATTTCTGCTTTTTTTTTTTTTGCCAATTCTGAGACCCACCACAAGGAAAAAACGAACCCTACTTACTTTCTGTGATGACAGATCTTCCAGTCCAGTCATCATTGATCATCTGGATATTTCCGAAGTGGACATCACTGAAAAAGATCCGATTGGTCCCGGCTGTCTTCTGGCTGTAGTCGAAGGCCAGCGCTACAATGTTCTTGAACAAAGAGGGGTTCTCAAAAGGCTGAACAGGCGAGTTGAGGTCGTTCTCGTCCGAAAGGTGAATGCTTTTCAAAATGGTCCTCTCAGAGTAGAGCAGATATCCTTCGTAGCGCTCACAGGCGAAGCCATCCTCAGCCAGGCGACCGTGAGCACAGGAGCACGTTCGGCGGCCGCTGCCCAGGTGGAAGCACAGCTGCAGGCAGCCGCCATTGTTTCGACCGCAAGGGTTGGTTCCTGAAACAAGAGAAGCACAGTTTGCAAACCACAGTTTTGAAGATTTGCTAGTGAATATCTACCTTTTTCTCTGCCTCTGCTGAAGATGGCGACATCCTTCAAATTAACCCCAAGGCCACTCCTCATGGTCACCGCCTCGCTGGTGTCGGTCTTGAGGGCACGTCGGATCGAGCCATTGGAGTGGGCCCTGAAGTGAGAGTCAGACTTCAAACTCAGAGAGAAAAGGAAGACGTAGTCGGCCATTTTTTATTTTTTATTTTTTTTGGATGAACTGGGATAAAGCTAGACGACAGAGAAACATAATTCTCCACGACATCCGCGATGGATATTCAGAGCTCAGCCAAGGTCCATGTAATGTTTCCTGAAAAATTAATGAAAATGTCAGGATTTGTCCCCCCAAAAAAATGAAATGACTCTGCTTTTGCTTAATGGAAATGAAAGGACAGCGAAGTAGCAACAAGCTCTGCCAAAGCCCATGGGATGTGAACGAAAATCTTGCTTTTTCATTTTGCATTGGAAAGTCTGCTTAATATTGTGGATAGCAATGGTTCATTATGAGTAAGAACTTGAACCCTTGAGAGGACACATCAACACTAAATCTCAGGTGCCTATGATACAAAGTTAGATCAGCGGCTACCACTGCCACAAGAGGCACCTCCCAAGGTGGCGCACTTCACAATGGTAAGATGGGCATCACAGGTTTGGTGGAAAATGAATAAAGAATCAAACAAATAAAGGTGAAGAAGAAGATGAAGAAGAAGGTTCAGACTGCATGGAAAACATTGGGCAAGCACCACAGGCTCCGCTGATACACATGATCATCACATTACTGATTTGTAAATGAAGTGTCTGAACTTCACCAAGTCATGATGTGTTCTCTCTTTGCTAGACATTGAAGGTAAGTAGATGAATACTAGGTTGGACGTTTGTCTCTCGGAGCCTATTTGTTTTTCACTGATAAAAAAACTAGCACCTTACGATGAGATACTATCATGAAAAAGCCTTAAAATGAGCCAAAACAAGAATAACATTTACTTCATTGCTTTCAATCGAATTAAAGGCTAAAATATCATATATTAAATGATGCTCATCTTTATTCTTCCACTTATATTTTGTAAAATTAACAGTTGAACAGCTCTAATGTGCTGCATTTCTTTCATTTCAGAGGAACTGAAATCATTTACATCTACTCCCTTTCACACACAAATATGAATCATATGCTTTAAATTACGATAATGACAGGTTACCTGTCAGACCAGTAGATGTATGGACCAAACACGGCCACGGAGAACAGATCCACGTTGGCCAACGACAGGATAATCTCCCGGCTCTCACCTGTCTCAAGGTTGATTCTCTCGATCTTATCCGTGCGGGCGTCGCACCAGTATAATGTATTTTCCTGAAAGGCAATTTTCAAATGCATATTACTCACCATATATCTTAAATATTGCCAACGGCAATAAAGAGAGGTCAAGGCCTTCCTGTATGAATATTTTAAAATCACCTCGTAGTCTATGGAGATTCCATTGGGCCACATGATGCCAGTGTTGACCATGGTGACCTGGTCTGAGCCGTCGAGGCGGGACCGTCCTATGCAGGGCTTTTGCCCCCACTCTGTCCAGAAGAGATACCTGCCAGTGCCAAAACACCACTGGTGAGATTTACACCAACATAAGCACAGCTTTGTTTCAGCATTCATTTTCTATTAAAGCCAGCCAACTGAATAGTGGGTTGGGAAATGGTCATAAATAAAGAGGCAGGACATGCAAACAGTTGCACAGCTTTAAAAAGGCGTGCAAGGACATGAGGTGAGAAGCAGCAAAGGCATGACAAAGTGTGATCTAACATCCGTGGTCCACCTCCAGACAGATGTACTGCAGCAACACAACAAACCTATGAATGTATAAATTGAACTGTTGAGGGGTGGTGTGAAAAATGGCTGGTTAGTGTCGCTATATCATCATTGTACGCAACAGTTTCAGACTGACTCCACCAATTTAGAGTCTGAAGAGAGTTTAGGCATCAACACCGTTGATAACAAAATGAAGAATTTAAACAAAGCCGGTCACAGTAGTAGTGATGGGCTGATGAGGCTTCATGAAGCAGTGTCTCATTTTCAAACCCCACTAGATGGCACTTTCTACTCTAAGATCTCTCTTCATTTCAATAAAACATTGTATCATTTTTAAAACGAGGATTTTAAAACAACTGAGCTCTGAAAATGATGTTTCATGAAGCCTCATCAGCCCACCACTAGTTAACAGCCACAGTGGCTTATACTTTAGTGAAGAATATTGCAGTAGATTTGTATTATAAGCAAAGTAGTTTAAACGTTAAAGTCAGATTACAATAAATAAAGACGGTATCAGCGTGTTGGTAAACAATAAAATAGTCGGAAGACACTCAAGACAGGGTATAATTCCGCCATGTGGCTTGTGTCCACCCTCATATTTATTTATTTTTGTTACACAATATCATTGCCCTACATATATTTTTGAAGCTGGGAATTGAATGAGACTTCACAAATCAATTTTAATCCTCTGCAGAGAAGCCAAACAAGTGGACGACAAAACCTTCAAAATGTCCGTCACTCTAGAAGAAACACAATTGGACCAATCTCAGAATGCAACAAATGAAATGTGTGCTTTGAGTCAATTCAAGAAAACACATAAAAATGGACAGACAAAACTAGAATTTCAGTAATGGTAAGAACATAATGATGTGATGGATGTCACCCAAGACTGTCCGATACCAACAGTGTAGCAAAAAATGGCTGCCGTTTGAATCATTCAATTTGGCCAATTGAGGATTGCCAAAGTTTTTTCTCATCTTAGGCTGTGATAAGAGCATTGTGAATTCGCCGCTAATACCTGTTGGGGGATTTCATAATGCGGCGGACTGATACAAAAGCGAGATAAGGACACAAACTCCTGTGCGGCCTACCCTTTCTGTGGGTGTACTGCGATGCCTTTGGGCTGATCGAGACCCTCAGATATAACCACTGAGCGATAGGCACCGTTCAGACGGCAGATTTCGATCAGATTGAATCCATGGTCAGTCCAGTAGAGATTCCCTGAGGAGAAAAGAGCGAAACACTTTATCGGAATATAATGATTAGGCGATGGTTTATCTTAAAAACACAGGATTTTCCGTATGAAATACTTGTTTACCAAAGAACTCAAGCGTTTTAATGGATGTACGCCAGAAACAGGAGACACTGACCTGCAATCCAGTCCACCGCAATTCCTTCAGCCCGGCTGATTCCAGTCGTAATGATGTCCTCACGCCAGGTCTGGTCACGCTTGGCTCTGGATATTCTGTTCAGCCCCATGTCCGTCCAGTACACAGTGTCATTTCCTGGGACAAAAAACAAAAAAAAAAAAAGTTAACAAGATGAGAAGCCGGATTCCGTCCACCATCGCAGAAGCTCATTTTACAGCAGCGTGGCACATTTCCACCAAATACAGCGGCTCTATAAAATATGATGGGGACAAAGACCCGCCGAGTTCATTCACAGCTCATTGTTGACACACGCAGCTAGAACAGCCACGCCGACCGGCAGCCAAATTTTACTGGGCCGTAAATTGCTTCATGCTAAACCCTGGAGTTTGTAAAATTGTTATGAGCTTTTTCTGACTTTTACAACCCAGTTACATAAGCATATGAAAATAGCAGGCCGCCTTATTCCCCGCTCTGAAGTGCAGCTCTGAAATGTGGCTATTGAGACTTGTTAGATGTTGTGCATTTGTGACTCAGTGGCTGCTCTCGGAGCGATAGTGAGAGGGAAGAGGACATCTTTTTCATGCATGTGTATTAAGATATACAGCACAAGCTCGACTCATGGAGCAGTATAAACAAATTTGTGAGTGTTGCAAAGGGTATTTCGGGTCCCTGTAAATCCGGGTGGTGTCGACAAGGTGATACCTGCATGAAAGTCAACTCCCACAGCAAACAGGGTTCCTGTGACAGGCATCAGAGCTTCGCTGTTGTCGTCCGGATCCAGGGAGATTCCACGGATTCCCTCGTGGACGGAGTACATCAGAAACGAATCAACACCTGAACAAAGGGCAGAATGTTTTGGGTTTGACCTTTGCAGGGAATCTCTCGGTGACAGTAATGCAGTTCTTTGTTAGAAACGAATGAAGCACATCAATCTAAAGAAGTTATTTTTAACCCTTTATTGACGATCCTGTCACCGTCCCGACACGTGCACACACACGTTTAAGCACTCTTCCTTTGTAAGAAATCCAAATCCCAACAGAAAATTTACACTGTTTTACCCTTTATTTTTTTCCATCATGCAAGTCACAGTCTTACGTGTCATATATGTTATATTTTATACATGGTTAAATGTTCTATATGTGACCTCATGGGCCATCGAGTGATGACACTTCAGCAGAACTGACAATAAAGCTTCCTTGACCTTGAAGTTTGAAGACCATCCTACATCACTACAGATCATGATGGGTAGATGAGGTTTCATGACACAAAGTCATGGACAAGTAAAGGTTCATGAAACAGCATCCTCATTTTCTCTCTGCTCTTTATTCATTTTTAATTTAAACAGCCAGCCATCAATGAAACCCCACATCATTTTTAAACCAACAGCGACACATACTGAGCTCTGAAAAGGAGCACACTGTTTCATGAAGCCTCATCAGCCCATCACGACTGACAGAGCATTGAAGGGGTGATGAGGTTTCATGAAACAGTGTGCTGATTTTCAGGGGCTACCAGATGGCATGGTCTGCATTGGATTATCTTAGGTTGTATTTACTACTTTAAGTTGTACACTTTGGTATGCACATGTTTTCAATGGCATACCTTCACAAGACATACGGTCACTGCGCAGGTTATATCCAACAGTACAGGAGCAGCTGCGGGTGTTTTCCGAGGTCGGGAAGCAGAGTTGAGAGCATCCTCCGTTGTTGACTTGGCACAGGTTTTTACCTTAAGTGCGATAACAGAGAGACATAAGAAAAAAAAGTAGGCAAGTATTTTAGATTCAGAGGAGGGTCTTACCTTTCTGCCCTTCCCGGTCATAGACTTTCATATGAACCACACCGCTGGTTTTGTTTCTATGGATCATGAAGTTCCGGCCATCTCTCTTGGTTACTGTTCCCAGCTGGGCGGCGTCTTCATCTGCCCACCACAGTTTGCTCCCTGTAAAAAAACACAATTTCAAGTCAACATCAGAGTCACCCAGAATCCTAAAATACCCAGTGTTGCAAGAAGTTTCTGTAAAATAAACAAATCCACAGAGGGCGGCACGTTTCCACTGCAAAGCCCCTCAACAATTTACACATTTTCAAACTAATTTAAGATTAAAGAAAGCGCTTCCTGCCTTCGCCTGCTTGCGGTCAGTAATGCATGAATGCGTGTGGCTGTCAGGAAACAGTGTTTCTATTATGATGGGAATAGATTTCACGACACAAAAGCTTCTGTCATGCCGTGGAACATTCATTCCCTGATCATTTATTCCGTCCAGTCAAGTGGAAAAAGCTTGATTGCGTCGCGAGCGCAGGCGTAAGGAATTAATGACAATCACAGCACATCACAAACATATTGTGAGTTTCTCAATCAACTTACTGTTAGCGTCATTCATAAATATCGCAAATTAAATCTTGTTCCTTTCATACGTTTGCCCATGAGGAGATCTTGATGTGACAAAAAAACTGCTTTATATTCTGCAGCTGTGCAGAGATGCTGGAGCAAAATGTCTTCTGGATACAGATCACTATTGTGGGATTTCTTTTGTCCCAGATTTCAGACTGTCCTGAGCAGGAGAATGCAACTCCATCCAGTGTCAGAGTGGAAAAGTAATCTCTCAGTTCTGGCTCGTCCCTGCGGACTCCAGGTAAAAAAAAATAAAATAAAATAAAAAACTCAACAAAAAAGCAACAACGTTCAAAATCTTTCAAGACATTTGCTCTGCCAATCTCAGCACACTTATTTCAGTACTTCAATCTTTCTTTTTTTCCCAGAAAATGTATCCATTATCGCCATAAAGAAATGTTCAACGCCCTCTTTAGACATTGCCTTGAATGGCTTGCTTGTACGTGTGGCGTCTGAACCACTCGACCACCCAACAGAGTCCATAGCGTAATATATTGAGGGTGTGTCCTCTGCTGAAGCACATGTTCGCCTTCTGTGGCATATCTTGACGCCATGGGCAGCTTGTCCCAAAATAAAAATAAAGAAAGCGGTAACCATCAAAAAGGGGTATGGCGCTCATTTCATTCTACTTGTGTCAATTGCGTTTTAAAGCCCCTGAAACATGCAACGCTGAAGGCTGCTGTTGTCGTATTGTCAGTACAGGCCACCAAAGTCCTCTGAACCAATGCCAATATATTAGGAGTGAGGATGGGTTGAGTCAGTGGCAGTCCATGGTTTTCAAGGCTTCAAACCCTGCCAACCTCTTAAACCTGTTGTTGAACTAACAAGGATTTTTTTGTCACTACAGATAGGTAAAAGCAAGTTTTCCAATTTGTGCAGCAGCCATGCAAGTGACTGACCTTTCAAAAACTGTATGGAGAAACAGAACAAAAAGTCTCGACTGATGTTGACTTCAAAGAAAAACAAAGATTGATGTCAATAAAACAAAGCCTCGCCGACTGTGAAAGTCCCCACCCATCTGTGTTCCTATTGCCTTGCAGTGGTGGGAAACAGTTTTCAGTCGTGATGGGCTCATGAGGCTTCAGGCAAACAGTCTCCTTGATTACAGAGCTCAGCAGGTGGCGCTCTCCACTCTAAAGCAATCTAACAACCATTTCAATGAGACTCATAATTTTTAAAGAGCGCCACATATTGAGCGCTGAACATTGCTTCATGAAGCTTCATCATGTTTGCATCACGTATCGAATATTTGCGGAAAAACATCTACTTTTCAAAAGGTTTAGTTGCGCAATTTCTATCCACCAGATCAAGTCGAAATGAAAGAGTTGTTACACGTGGGGTTGAAATAAACGTATACTTCTTCATCCCCCCCTTTTACTTGAAACCTTTATTATTCCATTATCCTCACCAAAAACATTGAGTTTGTGGGAGCTCAATAACATTACAGCAATCGTTTACTGATACGAGACAATGAAGTGCTCAGGTGGTGGTATTGCATTACTCTTTTCCCTCCAACCACCCACAGTAAATGGCTTTGGTTTCGATGTCACCTTTGAAAAGATTGAATTCCTTTGAGTGGGAATGACACTCAGCACTAAGTTCACAAATCACTCGACCCCGGACGTCAAAGCCGATGTTAATTTGAAGCCACAGCGAGGGCTGGGCGCCCGCTTGCTTGTGGCACATCATATTCAATTTCCTTTTAACTGCTGGTTTGATTCAGGGCAGCTGAAAGCTGATGGATCACCAACTGTCTGAAGAGAAGCGCTCACCTTTCCCTCAAGCAAATCCAATTATTACAGAGCCGAAAGGACCTCGGCGAATTGACCTTTTTGTCACTATCAGCGCCTTCATTACCTTTCCGCGAGCGGCCGTGAGAAATCGCCAAAACACAGGGCCAAAATAAAAGAAAATGAAAAAACAGGAAACAGAAACAACCGGCGGCTCCTCTTTATCACACTGCATCATCTGTATCGATTCGGCTGTCAGGTCAATCAGTCCTTTTGCTGACTGAAGCTTGGAGGTTTCTTCTCACTTATAAACGTCTCGTCATAAAACACTGACAGGGTAAGGCAATATTTTGAAGTGCAGCGATCAGAGACAAAAGCAGAGCATGAATCAACAGAGACCATTTTGGATTCAGAAAGTTTGCTTCCTTTCCTGCCGATCAAATGGCTCTCAACAGAAATGCCAGCCAGCTCCCACTGTGGCAGAAGAGGTGCGTTTTGGATGCTACAACTGTGAACCGTCTGTCATTCCAGTCTGTTACCGCTCACGTTTAAGGGAGTGAGTCAGCTTGTTTTAATGGCCAGTCTCTGCTCGCTCTTCCTTTGACGCTGTTTTCATTATACCGAGAAAAGAAATAAATCGCGTAACGTACACCACACGATCCTCTAGAAACTCAAACTTCAATTGGACAAAGCACTAGTACTCTGGACGCTTACCAGACGTGATGGGAAGATGAAGCTTCATGAAACAGTGTCCTCATGGTCAGATGCCACTAGTAAGTACTAGTAAGTACTCTACTCTAAAACCTTTGGATTTGAACAACCGCTTCAATGAAACCTCTCAGCAGTTTGAGCGCCACCTGCTGAGCTCTGAAAATGATGACACTGTTACACGAAGCCTCATCAGCCCGTCACTATTTGCCAGTCTATCGCAAACAACAACAAAAAAAGGACGACTACACACTCATAGGTTCAAAATTTCCAATCTATACTCAACCTCTGTCGTTGAGACACAGAGTGGGAGGAAACCAGAGTGCCCACCTCTATCCCACGCAACCCAAACTTCTTATTTTTGTGTATCCAAAAGAGTTCTTAACTTTGACCACTGCCTGCTTTAGCAACACCTTCTCACTTCTAAGGTGTCAAGTAGTGAGATTATTTTCGAGAGGAGTTTTTTGTCGGTCGAAACACAAGTCAGTCTTCCGCACTGCATGATTCATAGGTGTTTCAATGGAGTTTAATGTCTCCCATCCTGAGTGACGGTCAGTCTTGACGTCACTCTGCATATATAGCAGGGTTGTCGGGATTTTTTTCTCAGTGGGTTGGGGTTAGGGGTCCTCCATGGAGGTCTACTTTAAAAGGAAGAGTCCTTTTTAAGTGAATGCATTTTTCAAAGTAGGTCCCATTGGTTGAAACAAATATTTTGTGTGAAAGATTCAAGAACATACAAATGTACAGCAAGGTCTGGAATGAAAGCAAAGCTCCCTGGATTAAACCTTCTATTACTTCATTAAAAAATAATAATAATTTAAAAAAAAACCCTGCAGACGAGTCAAACTTAGACCTCACCAAATTCCGCCACGTAACAAAACTCCATTAATTTTGATTGATGGACTCATACAAAAAATCATTTTGCTGTTTTGCCGTACCTGCTACAACACGCCAGCCGAGCCATTAGTCTGTGTCACCGCTCATCCTGTGGCCCATTTGTAAAAGGCAATAATGAAGTCCACATTGTCCGAGTAAGAAACTGTCCACCACAGTGTAATTTCCAATGGTGGTGCAGAAAATAATGAACGCCAGTTGACATAAAGTTTTCAGAACAACTCATACTGTAACCAACAAAATGGCTCCCAGACTAAAAGCAGGTATTAAGAATTAGGCTTGTCGACACTTATATTAATATTTTATCACCTAAACAGGCAAAACAGCCTGATGGTGAAATTTATTTATTCAGTTCCAGTTTAAACTGCGGGAAATAACACAGTAGTCTCTTGTATATTGCAGTCAAGACCTTCTAAACCTGTTTCATCTCACGGAAGATGTATTTCGTTTTTGGCGAAAAAGGAAAAAGGAGTAAAAGGAGACCGCAAACGTTTCTGGTGTCATCATTGACTAGATGAAGAACTCAAGAGCAAGCAGTGATGCTTCCAACTAAAGTAGAAAAAAAACGGACTGGACTATCCTGTCGTGAAAAAGCCGCCCGCGACATGCCTCAACGCCGGCTTAAATCCAAATCTTCATTAATGCTGCCGTGAATATATATTTGTATAGACAGTGTGTTGAGAGCATATCCCTTGCAAACACAAAGTGTCAAACAAAAGCTTAGAGATTACAGCATATCGAGCCGCTGTGAGTGGTGAATATTAAACAGAAGTCTGGAGATTATGTTATCTCTGCTCCTGACAGCGCAGCCATTCTTTTGCTCCTGGCAACTCTCTTTAGTTCACTCCGGCTGACCCTGAGTCCTGGACCGAGAGGGAGGACGGAGAGGTCCCCTGCTGATGAGTTATACTTTGACATTCTCAGGGCAGACTTCATAAATTGAGGCATACATTATGAACTGTTAAGCGGTGGGGCTGATGTGCTGCTCGAGATAATACGCTACCTGCCAGGAATAATAAATGAGCTGAAGACAATTTCTATAATCCATTTATGGACTGAGACTTTAGATCGTGTTGAACACTTTTCTAAAAATACTATAGTGAACTGCTTTTTCTTCTTTGAATTTTCGGCACTTTGCATGTAGCCACAACAAGCGTCTTTCATTTTCATCTATCTTTGCTGTCCTCGCTAGTCACACCTCACCTAGCCCCATTGGTGGTCTTCCTTCCGTTTCACGTTTTACTACTCCCCGAGAAAGTTAGAAAGTATGGAAGCCCATTTCCACCAGATTAAAAAAAAAAAAAAGAAAACACTGGGAGAATTTTTTTTTTTTTTTTTGCTTGGTGATTTTTTTTTTTTTTTTGGCTTGGTTTTCTCCCAGTGTCTTTTTTTTTTTTTTTTTTTTTTTTTTTTTTTTACCTGGCGGAAACTGGCTTAGTTTTGAACACATTCAATGTCATTTGTCGACTTTCATACCAACAATGTTGAGAACTGACATCATGAAACTGTCAGGAATACAGTTTTGTTTGTTTTTCTTCCATAAAATAAATGGGAAAAAATGTTTATGACAGCTCTTGATACACACACACAAAAAAATTAATATATCTCATGATAATCTATGAGATTGTGTCCAATTTTAAGGAGCTCCAAAACTATTTTTGTTTTATGTGTTTTAAATACATAAACCATATTTAATGTATTTATTTTCAGGGATAATAAACAAATCACATCAACATTGAAGAGGATGAGGATTACTCATCAAAACAAACATTCCTATTAAATGAGAAACTTGCTATTTACTAAGTTTAGTGCTGATGCAATGAGGACCACACAAATAGAAGCCAAGGTTCACATGTGGCCCCCGAACCTCCAATGCTCAGCTGTGCTAAATAAATATAAAGTTCTATGAGCTTTACTATCATAACTCCAATGTACTTATGTATATACATTTTTTGTTATGACTCAGCTTCATAGAATACTGTTACAGTGTTATTAGATTGTAATAACTAATACAATTAACACACTTGTACATAAAATGCATATGTTTGGCATATTTTCTAACTGAATTTGGTTTTAAATGCCATGAAACAGTCGACCAAACTCATTTTGTCCCATGAAACTGACTCGGTCCAAAACAGGCTGCAACATTACAAAACCAGCCACAGCTAATCTTCAGGTCTGTTTTCAAAACGAACCGACTATTTGATAAATGACGTGACAGAATTGATGCCGCATTCATCCCCAGAATCAACACATAATGAACATCCCTCTCCATTTTCATTACCGAACGGGTGAGAAAATCAATCATCAATCACTGCTTCAGTGTGTTTTAATGATCTAATGCCGCTGCCACTTCACACAGATGAAGCGTGAATGTTGTGAGGACGGAGCTAAATGGCTCCAATCTGGTCAGACACTGTTGAAATGAGTAATCTCTGCACACTCCGGCTTGATCCCCGGTCGGCCACCTGATGCACCGGTGACACAGTCTACTCACCCATCACGGCCAGCGCGGTGCCTTTGGCCAGCAGCCTCTTCAGAGCTTCCAGCACTTCCAGGCCACTGCCGTCCAGATTGCACCTGTTGATGGTGCTGTTGGCCGAGCTGATCCAGTACAGCTTGCTAGTGGAATAGTCAATCGAGAGACCTGTGTGGGGAAAGTCAGAGGAATATTTATTATCAAACCTGACCATTATTATTTTTTTTTTAAATAAAAAACCTCGATCTTGAGGGTGGTATCATCGAAATATGTCTTCCCAGACTGATGGACATTGTGTAACAGCCGTGTTGGGTCAGTAAGATTCCTTCGCTGTCCAACAGAGGACGAGAGAGGCAAGTGTTGATGCTTTCAAAGGTGCCCATGAACGCAGTCGTTCCTCACCTCACCCATAAACTGCAGCCTCTCTTTTTGTTTGTGTAGTGTGTTGAGAGTGGGAGGCGAAAGTGTTTCATTGTCGTGTCTTTTGTCTCCGCTCTATTGTCTTTTGTGCCAGTTACTGTTCACACTTTTCCAGTTTCGAGTTCAATAGGCAACTCTGATGGTCAGTGGGTGTATGTGAGAGCTGGGTTTCCTTCCGTGTTGCGGTGCTCAAGGCCTTAGCCTCCAGGACACACCTGTTACCTGAAGGTTTTAAAACAACAGACATTTTATTGCAGGCCAGGTCCTCTTCTTCATCTTCTCAAGTTTGGTGTCGGAACTGGTTTGGCAGCTCTTAAAGTCCGGTCTCATTCTAGGCTCCATCTTGGGTGTGTGGTCCCATCGTGCTTTCGCGTTATATTTCAATATTGACAGCTCTTGAGAAACCTCTCTATCATAGTGTAAAAACCTGTGGCAAGCTATGCTTAAGAGGATTAGCCAAACCCAGGAGTTGTCATTGTTAGCTTTTGCGCACCTGCCCTTGTATATTCCAGTCACCTGCCTCTAGCGCCCTCAGTGTAAGCTTGAACACAGTACAGATTGATTGAAAACAGGCTTTCTTGGTAACCCTACGGCATCAACATGTTCTCCCTCCTTATCACACAAATGTTTCCCCTCCTACGTAACGTTCAGGGGAGGTTAGGATGTGCATGGGGGAAGTGGCTCATGGTGCCAAAAAGTCCCTACCATGAGTGAAACACATGGTAATATGAGGTGCTATATACTGCCTCCCAGCTGGCGTGAAACAGATCATCCAGAGAGAAAGGAGCGCCACTGCACGGCTTCACCCTAACCCCCACCACCATCTTACTTTTACTCTGCCTATGGCTACAGGAAACACTGTGGAAAGCCAAAGAATACTTGGTCGAGAATACAGGTGTAAGAATATATCAATATGATCAAACACTGCATTCTAGATTGCTCATATTCTCTTGATATTTTATGTTGGTTATATCAATATTTAATACATACAAGAAATTTTTTTTTTCTGTGGATCGTGTGGAATTTAAGTTATAGTCTAAATGGACTGACAATATAAAAATGAGCTGTTTTTCATGTACATACTATTGTACTGCATCTTCCTTTCCCTCTTAAAATGATGGCTCTTCCTTACTACAATATATTGCTGAACTCACAGTATCGCCACTCCTGTATCGGAATACGTATCGGATCACATGATATCTACCGAAACACAGCCCGACTTGACAACGGACATTATTTGCTTTTATCTTTCTTAATCTTATTTTACAGGCCCACTGCCTCTTAAACCATTTTTGTCGTTCATTCATCATATGTTCATCATAAGTCAATCTTCAATCTTGAAGTGGAAGCAAGAGTTGTGTGACACCCAGGAGAGGTTGCTGGTCCAATTCAAACGTTGACTGACAGCCATTCAGAAACAGACCCTAGCGGGGTATTTAGATCCACCATTTCTCCTCTGCATGTCTTTGACAAACACACATGGAAGCGAGTGAGTTCAGCACTAAACGCAGGGTTATCCATATCTATAATTATTGCAAGAAAAGACTTTAGTTATGTTTCACCTTAAAACTCATTTGACTTTCTCAGCGTGAAGGCTGATAAAACAGAACATGACACATGGGAGACGTATTTAAAAACTCTAACCGAACCATCAAATCGCAGGGAAAAAGGGGTTGACACCCTTTCAATCCGTCTCGGCGTTGACATGACAGGTTTCTTAGAAGACCACTATTTATAGACGGAACTCTTGCAGTTGTGGAGCCTGTAGACAATTCGCTGTCTCCTAGCATGTGTCAGATTTATGTCTTGACAGATTCACGTTCACAATGCATCATTAATTTAGTCTTGTCCCCAGGTCCAGCCCATAATCATAAATGAAGCGCGGGAAAATATGGCGCAACCTGCTATCTGTATTGCTGACAGGCCCGGGAGAACAAAGAAATACAGGGAACACGCTGCTGTTGTTTGTGCGAGATCGCATTATTTTGACCTTGAGACGTGTAACTGTGAGGAATGGGAATAAATCAGAGCCCCGATTTTTTTTTTTTCTTCTTTCCATCATAGGAAAATAATAATCACTTGAGAGACCCCATCTAATTATAGCAGGATAAGCTGTTAACTTTATGCACACTTTTTTAGCGAGAAATACCCAGATGACAAAATCCAACAGCTGCTGGATGAATGTACAATCTTCAAGGAGACAAGATGTGTTCTTTATGATAGAAGAATAAATAGAATATTATATTGGGACAGTAGTGATGGGCTGTTTAGGCTTCATGAAACAGTGTCCAAGTTTTTAGAGCTCAGTTTCTCGGTTTAAAAAACATGTTAGAGCAGAAAGTGCCAGCTAGTGGGCTCAGAAAATGATGATACTGTTTCACGAAGCCTCATCCGCTCACTATATGACAGTGCATTTAATTTTTACAGCCCAAAATAACAAAATGTCGGAATGAATTCAGATTGAAAGAAACATTGACGTTTGAGTTAACATCAAGGGAGGTGAAGAGGCGAGTGCGGACAGGGTGGAATAGGTGGAGACGAAGCAGAAAAGCGGCCACATGAGTGAAAGGAAAGCCTCACTGCAGAGTAGTGAGAGCAGCGGTGGTGTATAGTTTAGACAGGGAGTTGGAGGTGGCAGAGTCGACGATGCTCACGTTTTCATTGGGTGTGAAATGAAAAGGAAAAGTAGGAAATTATCACATCAGACAGGAGAGCTCATGTGGTGAAGCCTGGAGACAAAGATGGAGAGGCCAGATGGCTCAGACACATGGGAAGGAGAAACGGATGAAGTAACGGAGGTGTGACACGGGAGGATGATCAAGGTAGGTTCGAGCGCAGGAACGCCTGATCGCGTGTGTAGTTCTACGTTCTAGCCAGACTCTTTACTGACCTACAGGTTCTCTTTGATTCTGGTGAAGGACCTTGCTGTTGCTCCCGTCCATGTTGGCCATGTTAATAGAGTTGCCGTCCGTCCAATAGATTTTCCTGGCAAGAAAGAGATGCCCATAAAACCATCAGCAAGCAGCGATCCGGCCATAGAATCATACGATTCATTGTTAAAAGAACCGGGTTTAATCCGTTTTGTCGCGGCAGGATGTTTTCTCAGAACCATGCAGGAGAGGCGCAGCTGAAGTGTACAAAGTCCTCTAATCTACTTACCCCTTGACAGGATGCACTACAAGGCACCTTGGTTTATCAATGCCGTGGATGACTGAAGTCTTCAGGGAGCCATCAAAGCGAGCCACATTGATTTGCGACTCGTCGTTTTCTGAGCTGAGCCAGTACAAGTTCCGGGAGAGCCAGTCCAGAGCCAGACCGCGGCAGTTCACCTCTTCTGTCAGAGAGAGCGCACATGATCGGCAGCTGTCAGGTCAAGGCCAGATCTAAATTTGATCTGTATAAATACTACAATACTGTCACAATCATGGAGCGGTTTCTG
The DNA here is from genome assembly GCF_027744825.2 of Synchiropus splendidus. NCBI lineage: Eukaryota > Metazoa > Chordata > Actinopteri > Syngnathiformes > Callionymidae > Synchiropus > Synchiropus splendidus. The sequence goes on along the minus strand of NC_071343.1, from coordinate 6,944,920 downwards.
GCAGGGCATCGATCGAAGTGAGACTTCTCAGCCTCGACGCACATGAAAAATGTACAACCTAGATTATCATATGAAGAAGTGATGGATTTGGCTTACACAGAAAAAGCTGTCAGTAATACTCAATAAAGCTTCCTCCACTCCACAAATAACAGATATTTGGGAGCTTTCACTCTCTTTCTTTTATTATAAGTATTGCAATAAACGAAAAAAAAAGGTCAATGTGTTTGAAAGCCTCACAGATTCTGGACAGGTTTACCACTGAACCCCTTTTGTCCCAATCACAGAGCAACTGAAGCCCGGGCAACATGAACGAGGTTAGCTATTAGGATGGTAATCCATCAGCCATGTCACCACTGCAGGAGCCAGCACTTCTGCCCTATTATTATCAATGGCCAGAAGAATAATAGCATAATGTTTCGGAGTAAGAAGCAACAGTGGTGTTAGGTGCTAGTGGTGTTGCTGGAGAGTTGCTAGTGCATATAATGCACTGCAGCAGTTATTGATTTTCAGGAACCATAACCTCCTGTTTATGCACGCATGGAATAAAAATACAATAATATCAAAAATAAACATTTTTGACATACGTATATTACCTTTTTTTTGTTTGGCATTTAAAATATCACTGGTATCATTCAATGTCAAATTGATATGAGCTCAATGGACCTACAACCGTCAACATTATCAAAAAATATCTGCACATTTTTTGGCAACAAAAGTGTCTCTACATCACAAACTGTTTATTTTTTCCATGACTTTCCACCAATTTAATTGTAAATAATAATAACAATAATAATAATGATTATTTATTTGTTTATATCAATAATCTCTAAAGCCTCTAACAGTAACATTGAAATGCTACATCAAAAAGTCTTTCAAAATAAATATATTGGAAAATACCTTGCCTTTATACCATCATTTACATGTCTTACTCACAGTTCCTAATACTAATAAAAGAAAATTTCACTTAAATTATGACTCTTTTTCTGGTCTTCAGTGGTCCAAACCTATATTATACCCATGCACTTAAGGTCAGTACATTTTTTAGTAGCTTGAGGAGAACACTCACTGGCAAGTTTTTGTCTTTTTCTCTCAAGCAGCTTGACACCAAACAGTACTCGGCCATACTCACAATGACAACGCATAAATCCATTCATACATCATTGTTTCCGAACTGTAGCACAGTGAGTGGCAGCAGCGTTGTAAAACTACATTGCATTACACAGTAGAAACCGAGCACTGTCCAGGAAGAGACAATAGGTTTCATCTTACTGAACTTTCAGACTATTTTTTTAGTTATTGTGCGAGCAGATAAACGTCAGTTAATATTCATCTCCTTGCCTTCATTTCATGACTGAATGATGTGATCAATTGAAATCATTCAACTGGATTTCGCAACATAGAAAGTAACCATCCAGAACATGAATATTTACGAAGCTCTCACGCATTATTTGTGTCAGTCCAACCTGTAGAGATGATTGTTTCCAGCTGCGTTCCGTTGATGAAGGCCCGTTTGATGGTCTGGGTTTTGATGTCGGCCCAGTAAATCCTCTCCTCCTGAGCGTCATAGTCGACCACTGCCACGTCGTCGATGTCAGGCACCGTCAGCGCCGTCATCACGTTCATGTAGGGGTTGTCGATGTCCACGCCACGGATCTCAGAGCGCCGCACGTACAGGAGGAACCTCTTTAAAGCTGGAGAAGGATTCAACCTTTCTTGTCAGAGAGCACTTTTTTATGAGGGGTGAAAAATGAAATATGGCACAGTTATTGCTCACCAAAGCAGGATTGTTTATTGGGTGAAAGCTTCATCAGGTGCGGGCAGGCGCAGGAAGCCGTGGAGTTATAATTGATGAGACACAGATGTGAACAAGGACCACGTCCGCCGTTCGCCTCACATGGATTTTTGGCTGGAGGAGGAAGAGGAAACATAAAACCTGGTAACCATTCGGCACATGAGGTTATGAATGACAGCTGAAGAGAGATACGGATGAATCATTTACGCTTATTTAAGACAGTACATTGCAGAAAACCTTCCAGTAAAATAAAGAACATAAGAGGAAATTGATGGGCTTCTTCTTCTTTTTTTTTTTTTTTTTTTGTTGTGCTGTTGAAGCACCTGACTGGGAAGTGTGGAAATACTGAGCGCCAACTCATTTAAATATATTCATTACCGCCTGAAAAGAAACAAAAGAGGCTCTCACTATCACCAGCCAGTGTTTAAGCTTTTCCCACTCTGCTGTTTTAAAGTCAACACTGAATATAAAATGAGCGCTTGCAAGATTTATTTTCCCACAAAATAAATTACCTCCACAAAACAAGATTGTTACAGTTCAAGCATGAAACAAAGTAATGTTTCCATCTTCTCCGGATGATTCATGTCAAACACGATCACTCAATGCAGAATTCCCAGCTGTCAAGCGGCACATCACGTATTCTCCTTTTTATTTTTTCAACGCAAATGTGGTTCACTTGCAGCAACTTTGCAAGCCTGACAACGTCCCCCATCTGACTCAGCGGCTGATAGAAAACTCCTGCTATTTCAGCCAGATCAGCGTGTGAAGGATGACAGCGGGCCAAGACAGATCCAAAGTGCGAGCTTTTATGAAACTTTCAGGTGTTTGCTTCAGGTTGTAAAAGATACACAGAGGTCAAGGATGGTGCAATGATGTGAAACAGCCGGTGTGATTTTAGCTCAGCTGAAGCGGCTGAATCCAGTGGTGACGGTGCATCTGAAATGTCACATTTTCACCGGAGAAATTGATGTAGAATTTTGGATGTGAATAATGTAGAACTCACTGTTGCAGAGAGGCACTACACTGTCTCAGTATTTGCCTTAAATGTAACAGTGGAAGAGAGATTTGTTCTCTTTCGTTGCTGTTTAAACATGCGTTTCAAAGCCACTGCTGCTCCAAATTGTGCCTCTGCATTTGGCTTAATACCTGCTGTGAGGTTTGTCCAGTAAAAGCTGACAAGAACGCCATTAAAAAAAACCCAAGATGATAAGACTAAACACAGTTCCATGTTGACAATATAGAGTAGGTTTTCGTTCACTTGATGAGACGATGCAAAAATGTACGTAGATGGTCTGTGAGACATTCCAAATACGTGACATTGATGTGAGTGTAATACGTATCTGTCTAACAAAGTATCTGTGTTCGTCCTTGATATTCACTGATGAACTGTGGCGGCGGCGCCAGTTCTTGTATGTGTGGCAGTACTTTGTTTACAATCACTCTAAAGTCAAAAACGAATGTGTGGGAACATGCCGGTGACGAATGCGGCTACAAAATAACAAACCTGAAGCGGCAGCTGAGGGCTGACTTTTTTTGTTCATAGGTATTGAATTAGCTTGGTTCGCCAACTTCACTTAGCTTGGTTGTGCTAACGTCAGTTCAGTTGGTTACTGTGTGTGTGTTACAGTATCAAGTGATGTTGTGGCTAAATGTCAGTACAACTGAAAAAGCAAAACAACGCTGATATACATTACTATTTTGGCAAGTGTTGCGCGCCAACACGTGGTTAATAAGCAAATGATCAACTGTATCAATTGTTCAGGCCATTCTATTCTGAACATTGTTGTGTTTGGGCATAGTGATGTGTTGAAACACATGGTGTGTTACTTACACAGTGCAGGTGCATATTTGAAAAATATTAACATCTTAATATAGTTTTCTTTTATTTCTCATGGCTTATTGTCATTATTCTAACCCAGGGGTGGCCAACCAGTCGGAGGCTAAGAGCCACATTGTTTTACTGTGTTGCCGAAAAGTGCCACATCTGTGTGTCACAAGGTTGTTGGTTCGCGTCCAGCGTATGTCTCTTGTGCATGTATTTTTAAAAGTCATACATTTTACCATGACCCTCCTGGAAATATCAAGCGGCGTAGATAGAAATGTGTGTGCCATTTATTTTACTTTTATATTCTTTTTACGTGGCTCATGCCACCAATAACGTGGTCTGTGAGTGTGAGCAACGCTGCAGACTGGAGCATCTCATCTTCACTCCACTGAATTAGACAGACTTCAAAACAATCGACAATGAATAATAGGTGAAACACATGCTACATGTTTAGTTTAGGGAATGACAGAGTGAAACGTGGAACGAAGTCATGTAAATCCCGTTGAAGTCTTTGGATCGCGACTCACATTGTGCGCCGAGGTTTATGTGTCAAAGTAAAACGCGTGTCTTTGAACAATATTTTGACATTTTGCAGGAATAGCTCTTACTTTTTCGTCTTATGTCCTGTATAAACCAGTTCGGCGACTCATTTGGTGAAGAGCCGCATGACACTGGGGAAAGAGCCCCATGTAGGTCGGGGGCCACGCGGTGCTGAGGCCTGTTCTACTCATTTCTCCCTGACTAAAAATGACTAAAATGACAGTTGCAAGTAGACATGGCTAGTATGTGACTAAAAGTATGTTCATCCAAAAGACTAGAACTAAGTCTAAAACGAAAATGGCTACCACGAACAACACTTCTTAGAAAACATCTCTTGAGTGATGGTTCCTTAACTGTGGTTCAGATCCATCGTCAACATTATTTAGTTTAGTCCGTAAAAAGATGATTCAACATGCAAGCATTGTTATCGCAGAATAATTGGTTGGTGCCTGAGTGTTTTATTAAGTTTGCGAACCATCACCAAATCCAGTCCGGAATAGCAAAAGCCCATCAATGATGGATAATGATCTTGCGTTATTCCCTCACTTCATTTCCTACTCCATTTTCCCGCCAACACTCATCATCTACAACGGCGCCGCTATCTCCATTACTGCTTCAACAGCGCGCTGATCTCTCTAAAACAGGATTAGACATGCTTACTGTCTCCTTTAAGAGAGGCGTCCCTATTGCTCACACTTATCTTTAGCTAACAGTCACATGGATGCAGATACAGGAAGGAAACAAGTAAATTAGCTTCGGGAAGGGGAAGTGCTTAATAGATATAAACCCGATTACCATCGTAATAACCCTGACGTAAATATGGCACGCACGATTTTGTTTCGGCGAGAATGCTAGCGTTACGTTTGCTTATTTGGCGCTGGTGCAAAAGGTTAATACGACGAGGACACGTCCATCTGTCAGCTGGTCTTGGCACTTTTACTTTTGGCTGCAGGACTGATTTTACATAGAATCGAAACAACAGGATCCTGAGCGAGAAACAATAGAATGGAAATTATTTCCATTGGCAAGATTGTCGCTTTGAATTTGTAACGGGAATTCGATCACGTACACACGCGCTCAGTGAAACGCACATTTAGGGCAGTGGCTTACAAGCAATGTCCTACTGATCTGTTCAATGGAAAATCCCCCACGTTTTCATGTACTTTTTGTACTACGTTTTATTGTACTATATGTACTATATGTACTGTGCTTTATTTTGTACTACGATAATGACGGCAAGTCATTTGGAGATTTTTTCAAAGGGGGAGACCAGGCTTTCCGGGCGATGGAATGCCCTCCCTCTCCATCACTGTACTTTTAAAACGCTTCTTAAAACGCACTTTTACTCTTTGGCTTTTATACAACCGCAACATCTTTTTAGTGATTTTCAGTGTATCTGCCCTGTTTTTAATGTCTGTTTTATCCTGTTTTTGCAGTTGTACAGCTCTTAGTGACGATCTTGTATTGCTTTTTAAGTGTCATATAAAGAATTTTGGTATGGTAAGATAAGGTATTTGACTTCCTTTGACATCAAATATGTAACTAAATAAAAGTCCACTCAGTGAAGGATGAGTTGCGACATGGAGGCGGTGCATAGAGGGAGGGAGATTGTCTGTGTTTTAGGAGCAGTGGAGTTGTGGAGGGAATTCTGAAGGAGACCAAAATTCAGAGGGTTATTGACACGCTACAATGGTGCCAGTTGGGACGGTGAGGGAGCCACAGAGTCAGTTACCGAGGTGGACATAGATAGACAGGTGATATTGTCGATGACAGAAGCCGCAGGGTGCTTCCCCAGACTCTTGAGAGAGAAAAGCTGCCAGCCGTTTTGGTCCCAACAATGAACAATTTGGTTGCATTGTAGTAAAATTATAGGATGTTAGAGGTGAGCCAGGTTTGACGGCTCAGGTGACAGCCGCCGGCACCTCGTCCTTGCAATCGCCGGAGCCATCAGTGACCCTTCAATTAGTCTTTTCACAAAATCACTGGCAATTAATTACAATGATTCTCATGATTTTTCATGAGTCATTTATGGTTCCACGCGTGTAATCTTCTTGTCAGTCATTCGCCACGAAATGTAGAATTACTGTGACCCATTAAAGGTACAAGTGCCAACTGAATTTATCACGTCGCCTTGTGCTTCAATAGCTACAGGTGAAGTTTACCATTCTAAGTCGGGCATGTCTCAAAAGTCATTCCACTTTCTCACCTTGTGGTTGTCTGCTGGGGTGAAATATCTGCAGGTCAAAAGGTTGAGCACTCGTCTTCTGGATGACAGTCACATTCCGCCCAGTCCACTTGTTAGCTCTGGCTAAAGTGTTTGTCCTCCAGTCGGTCCAGTACACGTTTCCTCCAAACAGGGACACGGCAAAGGGGTGGGAGAGATACTCATGGCCTCTAAGGATCTCAATGACTCCCCTTCCATCATACAGCGCAGAGAATATGGCGTCAGAGCTGTGAACAAAGGATGAGGTGTGTCTTACTTTTTCCACAGAAAAACCAAACTGCTGCTACGTGATTTTACCGTGCATCCGTCCAAACAATCCTCTTTTCCAGATGATCCAGTGTCAGTCCATTAGGCCAGGCTCCGATCTCCATATCTTTGAAAACAATGTGGCGACCTCCTCCACTCATCGACGCGGCTTCAATGCGTGGGAATGTAGCATCCCAGTCAGTCCAGAAAAGGATTCTAAATTATGAATAAAAAAAAATAGTTAACAAAAGACAATGATAAACAAAAGTCAGGAGCTTTGTCCAGGATTCCAGTGAAGGTTTTTAGGTACAGAGAAAGAGTAAATATCACATAAACAGAATCGATTAGTTGAACAGTCCTGAACAGCACCACTGATCCAGTACCCCCCCTTAACATCTGCGACGGGCCTTGAAATGAGGGACCATCTGTTTTATTATGACTTTTCACAGCTCAATGAGGCCTGAAAATTGAACACAATCATCAATGTGACCATCAACAGCACTGCGTGTCCCACTCCAGCCAAGGAAACACTGCACCGCCGCCTCGCCTTGATCCCCCAAGTCAGCCAGTGCAGTACAGAGAACGGTGACTCAAGCTTGAATCACACAGTGACGACAACCAAACAGTGTCAGGAAGAAATATCCTTGTCCCGGATCGATACCCAGATTCCCTTGATAAGGCCCCTCTGATCAATGACCCACTACTTCGAGTGGATCCAAGTAATTAGATTAGAATTATTGCCCTCAAATGGAAATGCGCCTTTAGGCACCAAAAGCGGCCATTAATCCTGCCCTGCCATGAAATGCAGTCATCCTCCCAAATGCGAAAGAGCAATATAAGAGAGCAAGCGCAAGAAGATTACTCATTTCTTAAGAGTGTTAAATTGATTTTTAGGAATGTCTGGGGTTTTGCTTTAATCTGAAATATGGTGGTCATCACACAACCGCTGGCTGGTTCTCAAATGCGCTTATCCAGAGGAAAGCACCCCATGATAAGGAGTTATGGCGGCACAAGAAACGGCACTTTTTTTCCTAAAATGTTTTTGGATCATTTCAATTTGACAACTTATAATACATTGATTCACCTTAGATGATTTGCTTATTTTCCGTACTGATGCCACTTTTATTTTGATATACACATTATGAGAATTGTTGACATGTTTTAGGTCCAAACCATCTTGGATATGCTGAGCCCAGAGTAAGGCAGAAGGGAGGAGGTAAGCTGTGGGGAGAAACTGTTGGGACAACAGATAAGTATTTGAATTTTATCAGTCAAGGAGCATGAACATGAATGAAGGGAGGCGAAGAAAAGAGTGCAGGCATGAAGTGGAATGAATGAGTGGAGACGACTGACAAGGTTGTAGTGTTCCGGCCAAGACGAAGACCAAGACTTTGGGGGAAGAGACCGAGTCTTGGTCTGAAGACCGTTCTCGACTAGGACACTTGACCTTTTTCAGTTGTCTCTTTCACTCATTCCACCATTCCTGCACTCTTTTCTTCAACTCCCATCATGCAGTGTCAAAGTCTTGGTCTTGGTTTTGGCCCTCACTGATCTTGCTCTCAATTTGACCTTGGGCCCTCTCAGTCTTCGTCTCGGTCTCAGTCTTTACTAAGGTGGTGGCAAAAGAGGACAGCGTTGGGTGAAGAATGTTTGGGATGGAGATACCAAGAAAAGGAGAAGAGGTAAACAACCAATGAGGTTCATGGATGACTTACGGTGGCAACCCCTGAAGGAAATTGAATGAAAATGAAGCATATGAGTATGGAGCTCATTTAAATAACATGGCTTATGCACAGAATCTCTGCGGTTAACTCGACTAGTGAACCTCCGCTGCCTGTATCACACAAAAGAGTGAACCTTCCCCTCCTGCGATGTACCCTTTCGTCTGAAAGCAGGAGGCACCAAAAGGGACTTCTCCCTCGCTTTGAAAACGCTTAAATCAGGAGCACTTTTTCCAGACTGGCTAATGCGGTGGAACCTTCAGGCACTTGAGGTATCATGCTCCTCCACTCAGATTCACATCCTTCGACACAGGCCTCCTTGAGGGGAAAAGTCATGCTGCAGTGACCTGGATATAATCTTCCACCAGCCCGAGGCAAGGAGGTGAAACCACCTGTTGTTTGAGAGAGACATATATTCCAACACCCAGGGTTAAAAAAAAAAAAAAGAAACATTCCCAGCTCTCTGTAAACTCATGACTTCTCAACAGAAGATGAGCTATTCCAGTCCCAATGGACGAACGGTTTCCCCACGCAGCTCTCAGTGAAGAATTATAATTCCTCTCAAACTAGAACATAGATTTAACCTTCTATCTGGATCAAGCTCTCTTTCTCGTGTCAACCCCGACAACAAGAAGTAAATCCCTGACTTGAGTTATAAACTTTTCCTGTATTTCAAGAGCATATTCCCAACCTGCTAGGCTGCCAACTACCACCACATACAGAGATACAGATACCTTAGTAAACAAGGAGCAGTAATGGAGGGGTGTTACAGTATGGCATAACCACAATGCAAATCATACATCATAGATTTATACATACATAAAGTCCTATTTAAATGTTTTTGACCATATTATAGGTCTACCATTCCCTTCATCCTGCCTCTCACTGTACTGCTGTACCATGCGGACACCTGTTCAAGTCACCAGCCGCCGCACTTTTGACGACCTTTGAAATATGAAGATTAATTAATGTCTTTGAGATTCTTGATATTTCATGCTATCACAAGCACTCCTGGAAGGGTGAGACCATGGCGATACAAGGCGGAGAACCATGCTCTATATTAGTGCTCGCAGGACAATTCTATAGCAACAAGATCACAGACCTGCTTTGCACAATAACAATAACCCATCATGCATCTGTGAGAACATCATATAGACGTTTGTGAACAACGTACCCTTGACCTGGGTCGAGTGCAATGGCCCGCGGATGCTCCATGCCTCCTGCAATCAGGGTGGTCCGCATATCTCCATTCAGCTTTGCCACCTCAATCTGGTCGAGATTGCTGTCAATCCAGTACAGTTTCCCCGTGATCCAGTCGACTGCTAATCCTTCTGGAGTAGCCAGACCGTGCTGCACCACCACTTCAATACCTGTCACCCCTGGGAGAGCAGTGGAACATTGAAGCACACATGATCAAAAGACAGTGAAGGTTGGCCTCCCACTGAGACAAAAGAGATGTAATTCATTATAAATTAAAGAGAAGTCAAAGGGAAAAGGTGCCAAAAAACTTGGTGAGCTTGGTGAAGTTTGGAAAGTTTTTCACACAATGAACATATTCTCACTCTCACGGTGTCTAACAGTGACTATTTGACGCCAGTGAAATAGTCACAGTGACGCCGAAGTAAACCTTCTTTGTTGCATGTTGACACACAGGAACAAGCTCCACCTTCCGCTGCAAATGCGTAAGAGATCAGATTCAAAACTCTCTTCAGATTTATTTGTTGCTTTTCATAATCAGGAATAACCACGCTATTAAAATGTGCTTTTGTCACCATTAATAAGAAGCAATTTGAAATAATGTCGCCTTGAGTTTGATGGCCTCACTTATACGCAGACTACGGTCAGGTTTGACAGGTTTTCCAGGGAACATGGCAGTGTGAAACAGAAATGATAAACTCATCCACTGCTCAGCTCATTGAAACATCGCTCGAAGGACGGGACCAAAAAAACTGTATAATTGCAAATTGTTGTGGGTTTATGTGGTATCAACATTCCAACATAGAAATATAAGTCATGTGAAAGAAAACAAGGGACAGAAAGTGATGTGAGAAAAGGGATAATGAATTTTATCCGACAGCAGAAAATCACTGAGGAAACAAAAGAGGTGCTTGAAATGAAGAATGGGTGCTATATTTTTCTGCTTGTGCATAGCATCAGTAGAAACCAAAAGCTTATCTTAACACGCCTACCTCCAGAGTCCGAGAGTCTCCCCCTGTAGATCTTATCCTCCACTACATCTGTCCAGTAAAGGAGGCTGCGGTTGAAGTGGAAGTCTAGTGCGATAGTGTTCCTCAGCCCTGGCACCAGAAGACTGTAGTCCCGCTTGTGAAGGTCAATTCTTCTTATCTCGTGCCGGATGGAGAAAATTATGAAAGCCTCAAAGGAGTCTGACGAAGAACACAGAGATACAGGAAAACATTTTTGAGGTTTCCCCATGAGACTCAAGCAGCTTGTCTGAACTTTATAATTTACAGAAGCTGAAATTAAAGATATTGCCAAGTATGGATTTAGTCTCATAAGATAAAAAGGGAAAAAAGGGTGAAGCCATTGTCTTTTTTCCTTCATTTAGAGCTTTCTTTAATTCGTTTTTCCTAGTTGAATCTTTAAATTTAGATATGTATTGCCATACCTGAAACTGTTTTTCATCATACGAGCAAAGAAGCCGTACACATGGACAGTGGTTCAGGTTCAAAAGGAATCACCTGCCAAACAATTAAATGACTGCAGGCCGGTGGCCCAAATATCAGCGGTGATGAAACGTCTTGAAAGGTTGGCGCAGCTGAAGGGCAGAGAAGACCCCCCGCTGTGACGCCTGCGGTTTGCCTGCTCGGCAAACAGATCAGAGATGACGCAGTCAATACAGGAGCACTTCACCCCTGCGGACCAGCACATGGATTCCAGAGCTGGACTTCACCTCTGGATTCAAGATCATCACAAAGCTGACCCAACAAAACCCTGCCAGGGGATCCCAACTATTTTATTGAGGTTGTTCATGTATGAAAAGGTCAGTAGCATCGACCTATCCTTAAAAATATCTCACAGTCAGAGAGGATCCATCCATAAGTTGCATTATCCATTTTGGTTTTAACAAGTGAACCTGACCCACTCTATGAAGAACCCATTCTCATCCCAAGGAAAGACAGAGGCATCTCTTTGGGGGTGGGGGGGAAGAATTCCAATTTCTTCCTCAATCCGCTGCGTCAGTTCCCAACCTCAAAAACGTGTGTCGCTGCGAAATGCAAAGGCGGTTCCGATTCTTAAGAAGTTACCTTGAGGAGAGACTGAGGGAAGTATAATCCTCAATGTTGAGATTCGCCGACACCAACTTTAGGATTGAGGAATACCCAGACCACCCAGAATATATTTGGTTAACTGAAGCTGCTTTTGTGCAGTGCTGCCCCCCACAGTCCGAGGGCATATGTAAGGGGTGTCCCATTTCTAAGTCACACATAGTTCTGATAATTTAACAGAGTTAAGGTTGAAGGTTAAGACTAAGGTGTGAACTTGAGGGTAAAGAAATGATGATGAAGGGAGGCAATCCATGCAAATCCCTGTCTGTCATTTGGATGGTGCATTATCATCACTTTATAGGTGGCATCTTAGGTGTATTTTGAATCTGTCTGGTTCCTAACTGTTTTCCAAGGAAGGATCAATGGTATGCTCACAACCGTCCACCACCAGGGGGTTCAGCTTGAGATAAGTGTGGGTCTACTCTTTAATATGTTCAGTCCCCACATAGAAACAGCCACACTAAGCAATGTTTTATTGCCCTGTCGGGGCCATGGGCCCTACCGGAACACTTGGCTCCCAAGTGTTCTTAGACACTTAGGTTACTTAGAGTACAATTTTATTACATTACTACGTTACATACGGATCCAGGTATGGACTCCGTCCATCATCTGTCCGTGCTTTGCGTTCCTTTTGTCTGTATACCTGCACGTTTCCACAAAGCTTACGAATACGAACCAAACGGAGGAGAACCACGGGAAATCGTAGGGGCAGTGTGGCTGTTACTACCAGATACATAGCATAATGACACACCAGGAAGACATAACAATTGCCGAAATTCTCTGGCCTCCAGTTGCGATTTAACAGCCGAACTGACCACCGCCTCCTATAACGCTCTCCCCTTTTTTGAAAGGGGTACATTGTCAATACTTCTTCCACAGTCACCATGTTTGTTTTGGAGTTTGTTTAGCTTTTGTCTCTGGACAACTCCACTGAGTGGATGTATTGGTGAACTGCAGTAACATAAAAAAGCGTTCACTAACGGTAACATCATTTGAAATGGGTACATGGGTAATGGGTACGTTTCATATGTAAAGGGAGCATAAATGGGCCTTGAGTGTTTCTGTTGCAATTGTTATTAAACCTAAATAAATGAAATGTAGTATTAACAAAAAAAAAAAAAAAAAAAAAAGTGTCCACCGACCAACTCTTTAAGTCGGTCATATAGAGGATAAATGGCACAACAACTCAAGTTTCTAAAGTGGTGAAAACTTGGCATCCGCGCTCTGAGACCAAACATCGTTGGCTTTGTTCACATATAATTAGCTTAACCAGTATAAACACGGCTGCGTCCAGCGCAGCTCAGCTTCAGACTCATGTTTAGGAGATTAAAATTCACCATATTTCACACAAAGTTCAATCAAACCAGCACATGTACTCTGAGAACCCACACAGACACATTTGAAGAAAGAGAATAATCCCCACTGAACTCTCCTTCTATGTAAAACCCACCGAGCGGAAATACATTTTTACACAAATGCAATTAAAACGGTGTCCTTCCTTCAATAACAGCCACAGCGAATGAGCGACAGCGCTGCCACAGCGCGAGCCCCGTATCAGCAGCAGCAGGTTCCCCTCAAATGTTTTTATTACTGTGATGTCCAAAGGACACAGAAGGGACGGATGTGCACGCGGGACTTTCACAACGCAGCTCAAGATTACGCTGAAATATCGGCTTGTATGCAGAACATGATTTATGGGAAGCAAAACACCAAATAATAATCCACTCAGCTTCTGTGGAAAATATAGCATTCTCTGGCTAGTGTTAATGTGTGATCACAGTCGCCAGTGTCATCAATCTTGGAATGAAGTGGAGGAGCAGGTAATCAAAACGTAGCCAGCGAATCTGATGAGGCAGCAGCTCAAATGTATTGTAGCAGATACACATTCACTGGAAAACAAATGACTATTTGAAATAAAAACAGCAGAAAAAGAAAACCAGACAGGCCTCAGAGTGTTGTTCAGATTAATCCAATGACATCCTGCATGTCCATATATGACAACAATATTCCCCTTTTTTTATTTGATCTTAGCACTTTTTTTTAGCTGCGCCTAAAACAAAAACATGTATCAACAAATACAGTAACACATAATGTAAATCTAAATGAGTTTTGAGCCATAATCCTGGAGCAATGATCCAACTCTTCTGTCCAAAAAACTTTTTTTTTTTATACAAACTGACCAGAGTTCACAACGGCACATCTGTCACCTTCAGTACAGATAGCACAACACAAGCCTCATATGCCCCCTGAGAAAAAGAAACTTCAACAACTACGAGGATTTGGATCAACTCTCACAGGCCTTGAACCTTAAACATTTCATTATTTAACTACAACACTGCATTAGTCTGCAGGATAATGCCACAGGCTTGTTTGTTAAAAATAAGATCCTACACTGGGAATGATTATAGAATTCACTGTAAGAGACAGAAATATATATTTCTCTGAAATAACCATTAACAATATATATATATATATATATATATATATATATATATATATATATATATATATATATATATATATATATATATATATATATTTTTTTTTTTTTTTTTTTTTTTTTTTTTTTTTCAGTTCTAGTGTTGTTATTACTATGAATAAAACGTTTTCATTGAATGTTGTTGAAATGTACTTTAATGAGGAATATTTCCATCAAACATAGGTTTTTCATTTCACTTTATGAAACTAAGAAACGGTTGCTGCTTGAGTTTTTTTTTTTTTTTTTTTTCGCAGATGAGATTGTCACACAGGAGTTATTTCAGTCCATTAAATTGCCAAATCAACTCTGCTGCAAATACATGTCATTACAACACAAAAGAGGATGATGTGCCTATAAGTGGAAAGTCTACAGCTGCCGTGCGGACATGACAGCCAGTCTCAGGCTGAGCGGGACATTGAAATTCTGGGTCAGTTACCTGTGCTGTGACAGCTGTCTCCGTCTGGGTCAAGCGTCCATCCTGGATAACAGGAACACTTCACTGTGGTCTTGTACTGCTCACACACCTGGCTGCACTTCAGGTGTCGGCTGCAGTAGTCCACAACCTCACATGTCTTGTTGCTGGAGTCCAGGTCAAGCCCGGGGGGACAGGAACACACCACCCCTTTCCCTGGTGCCACAGTACACTGGTGACTGCAGCCACCTCTGGCTACCAGGCATAAATCTGCAGTAATGAGAGGAAAGAAAAAATAAATAACGGGAAGACAACATCAGACAAAAATAATACTCTTGTTCATACATAAGATGGTCTATAAGCTGCGGGTGCAGTGGTGCCGTCTGCAACGTAGAAAGGTCAGTGGTGCACAAAGCTTAAAAATGCATGAGGATCACTTCTACACTAGTTTTGAAAATGGGCTCCAGCATTGAGACTGACTCATGAAACAAACTTAATATTCTGAACTTGAATCAAGAACTCCTCACATCTTTCATTCACATTTAAGCTCTCAAAACGTGCTGTTTTCGGCCGCCTGAAGTTCCGACACCACGGCCGTTTTTTTGCGCTTTAAGGTGTATAAGCTGTGGGGCTCAAATCGCAAGGAAAAAATAGCGTCTTATCATCCAGAAATTACGGTAGATACAAGATGCTGTGTGAAAAGTTGACCATTTAAGCAGCCATGACACCTTCAGTTGGAACCTTAAACCTGCTAGGTACAAGGTTGCAGCACTACCTATTTGATGTGTCCTCTGGGACCTACAGTTTCCTCCCACCAAACCAGAATTGTAGGTGTTTTGGTGAGTGATTTTCTGTAGTTCTGTGAGGAACTGCCCATGGAGTCCCCTGCCTCTCAAACATGAAGAGTTATCGGGTGCAAATTATTCCCCACCATTCATGTAAAAAGCTTTTCCCCCTTCCCTTTACTACCTGTTGTCCCAAACAGGTAGCACTTCCACGTCCAGTTTGTTATTTACATTGGATGCAAGTGAACCTTGAGCTACTTAGTAGTAGGTGTGAGTCCTGCGCAACGCTTGCAAATCACTCAGACCCCAAAGGTCCCCGAGAAAACAACCTAATCGTCTCGGAGAACACTGAGGTCTTTTTGAAAAAGCATAGCGTGAACCCTCGAGGGTCCTATAGGAGCCCCTGAGTCCTCTTTAGTGACACTCAAAGAAAATGAACCTCTTTGTTGACACTGCTCACAATGAGAGATTAGAAGGCCACAGTTAGACACACGAGAGCACCTTCTTCCCCCCAAAGACTCATGAACAAACATCTCACCATTTGCCATAATCCTTAACACCCAGCGTTTCCTCTTGTTCGCCCCCCCCCCGGTCTTTTGAATCAACAAACTGTGGATATTAAACATCGGGCCTTATGTATGAACATGGAAAAATGGAATTATACTTCTAACATTACGGGAAATACTCTATTCTTATTGGATAAGCCATAATGGAGCACTACTTGTAGCTCACAACAACAACCGCAAGTTTGACTTTGATAGTTTCATGTGACATTTCCCGCCTGGTGTCAAGAGAATTCACGCTCAAGCGCCGCGATTCAGATTTCCTATCAGTCTGAAGAGCAAATTGAGCAGTTGGAGAATAATTGCAGACACATGCAACATTATTATCCCCTCAGATGTTTGTAAATATTGCCGCTGCAGGCAATTACCGCAGAAGATATTGAGATCTACCCATTGCAACATTTTGGAGCAATTAATTATTCATTCATTAATTCTTTCATCTGTTATTGGCAGACACAGGGGACTGGAGGCAATCAGTGCCGACAAGTACAGTTCGGCTGAAGAGCATATTGTGAATTTGTCATTATTGCCGCATTCGCACGCGGGATTTTCAGGGGAAATGTTTGTGGCTCTCGCTCGCAGTGGAACCAGGGTTGAGTTATGACGAGGGAAGGAAGGAATTAACATGGAATATAAAGACGCAGTTGTGTTTATTTTGCTGGTTATTTATTCCTATTATGTGAGTACAGAGTTGCCCAGATATATTCACAGTTAAAGCTGAAGTACCAGACAGTGACAAAATATAATCATATACCACTGTTAATATTCTATACGACGCAGTTACTATCATCCAAGTCTTTTCTTGAACCCTATTTTTGTTATGTCCACACATTGTTTCTTTCTGTTACTTTTGTATTTATCTCTGTCGTGTGCTTTTATTTTGTTACTTCCGGTTGTTCCTGTTTCCGTTTTCCGATCTAGCTTTACAGGCAAACGCAGCTGGCGCTCATCTGCTGATCAAGTCCTTCCAAGGATATATCCCCCGTGATGCCAGCTGCGTTTGCTAGATGGTTGCTTCTCTCTCCGTTTAAGGTCATTTTTCAAGACTCCCGTGTAATCGCTTTCCTCCCTGACCTTTTCCAGATTCTCCCTGCGCGCTTGAAATCTATTTCAGCCGTATCCTTTGTTCCGCGTTCCTCCTCGCTCCGCTTTCGTTTTCTCTCCCGGTTTCAATTCAGTCCGCGTTGTGAGCTGTTATTTAAAGTCTCACCTTTCAGTTATAAATCTGTCGGTGTGTGTGTAATTCCCACCACCGAGCGCTTTAAGTTTGTCGCCACCGCGTAGAGCTTAACTCCTAGGGTGCTTTTCTTAGAGTAGGTCGTTGATTTCTTAATCCGCCTCTCTTTTGTTTTGGAGATTTTCCACCCGTTCCGTGTGTTCATCCCGGTCCGAGTTTTGGTTTCCGGCGCCCTTAGTTATTTTACTGTTTGTCTGTCTGTATATAACTTTTTGATGATTAAATCTTTGTAATTTAATGCCGTCTCTCGTGCCTTCTGTCGGCCAAAACTCCCTGCATCCATCACCCAGAATTATGTCAATTTTAAACATTGGTTGCCAACAAGGTCATCGATTTCTATTTCTGTCTATCCAGACTTTCATCACGGCGCATGTTTCCGAAAATAAAGTCATTTTCAGGACGAAGGTCTGAGGTCAGGTGTTGCTGGTTGTTCATCTTTTACTTTGTATCATTGTATCTGATAATACTGACTCACTTAAATCCTGTGCGAAAAACTATAGAATCCAGAAGCCACTACCTCTTATGGAGAAACAAAAACTTCCATCCATTATTATCATTCGGAGGCTGAACAGTGGCCGTGGGCTGCTGAGGCGTCATGAAACAGTGTCATTTTCAGAGCTCAGTCGGTGGCGCTCTCAGTTTAAAATGATGTGAGGTTTCATAAAAGTGTTTCATTGAAAATCCAAATACTTTAGAGCCGAGACAGCCATGGTGAGCGCTGACATTGAGGACACTGTTTCATGAAGCTTCATCAGCCCATCATTATCTCTTGCAAGCTGGAGAAAAACATTTGTTGTGAATATATTTGTATTATATAATATTATATTTTCTGAGTTTTGGAAAAAGGTTTGGACCTAACGGACGGGTAGAGAGTTGGTGCTCACTTCCTCTCATCAACTTGCTAACTGCATTGTTTGAAATGAAATGAAGAGTAATTTGTCAAGTGTCTCTTGACGTTGACACATCATATGCACAGTAGTTAATAGAGGTGTGCAGCATTAGCATAGATAGACACCAATTTGGATTCAATTTGGACTGCAGCAACCAGTTCCAGTGTTGCTGACAGCTGATTTAAGCACAAAGATAAAATGGATGATGCTGCAGCAGCGACTTGAACTTGTAAGGATGTAAAAATTAGAAGTGTGGGATCGAAAAATTCCACTAGCAAAACCTGACAGTGCCTAGAGGGTGATGGACATTAGGTGAGTCCACTTGACTCCAATGGCCACTGGTCAACAAACACTGGAGGAAAAATACAAAGTTGCCGAGCTTGTTTAAAAAGTAGTCCCAAAATAAAACACTATCTTTGGGAAATTGTCCAGTGGCCATCCATTTTCCCTCAAATTCTTGATTGAAATTCTAGGAAATATGACATTACCGCATATGGGTCCTTCATCTGAGCGGTCAGGACAGTCCACTTTGCCATTGCAAATCTTATCCGGAGTGAGACACACAGATGTGTCATTGGCACAGTGGTACTTGGGTGGCTCACAGACTGCGGACTGGCATGACTCCTCGTCGGAGCGGTCCTCGCAATCGATGTCCCCGTCGCACACCCAGCTCTTCGTGATGCACTTTCCTTTGGAAGAGAATGAAAAAATACATTTCCATTATTCCTTTTCTTCTATTCATGTCTGATAGATTTCAATGAACAGCAACAATGTCAATGCTGATAAATGCTGGATGAAAAAATAAATTAAAAAATGACATAAAAATACAGTGGATTTTCTCAGCAATAGCAGCAGCTGTAGATGCTGAAAAGAAAATTATGCTTTTCTCTCAAGAAGCTCATGTTTTGTTTGCTCCGGGGAGGTTATTCACATTTCAAAAGCATGAAAAAACCTTCAGGCACTCAATAGAACGCTACATGGTGCACGTTCAAATATGTGTCTGCGGCAACACAGTGAAGAGACAGCAGGAGCCGACCAAGAGCGAGTACAAAAGTTGCTTTTCTGTGAGCTCATGAGGACGCACTTGCCAATGGCACAATTCTGTTCACCAAATGTTTTGGGCTTTTGTTGTCTCTGTTTAATTTGGGGCTACGCTAACTGGACGTCCATTAGTGGCGGAGATCCACATGAGTTCACAAATCAAAGTTCGCCTGAAAGAAAGGAAAAATATAGACAATAGCAAGCTAACTAGACAGATGAATACACATTTAAATTTATCATCTGTAGGAAAGAATGAAACATCACAGCAATGAACTGTTCTTTTCTTTCAGCTGGTTTCCATCCAAAATCTCAAAAAAGCAAAGAGTCATTTGTATATGTGTTGAAAATTTTGACATTTTAGTCAATTAATAAAAAAATAAAAATAAAAAAATCTTCCCACAGGTCAACCTAAGTTACTTCAGAGTGGGTGCATGACAAACAACTATTTATTAATGTGGAAAAAGGGCTTTTAACGTGGTGTTTTCCAAATATAGAAGAGCTCATCTTTAATTCAGCGCATGGAGGCATCTGAGCGCTGGTTACTTTTTTATGTACTGATCCTTTTCTTAAGCGTGTGTTTGAAAGATTTATTTTTACATAATGCATTAGGACATTTGAGAAGTTTCGTTTGCAGCGCTGATATCTCTGGCGTGTTGACAAAAACACTCTTGAGAAGAGGCCGTTCGTATTCTTTTATATTAAGGTTTCTATTTTGGGATTTTAATTCAAATTGTGCACTTCTTAACCAAGGAAAACACAATACATGTTCATGTGTTTTTCCTCTGGTGGGGAGAAGAAATAAATAAATAATGTCCATTAAAATGCAACTTGCTTGTGATACTTTTTTCGAGAACAGGTGGTGAATCGGATGTGTAGAGAGTATTTATTTATTTCGTTTGAACACTTAGTGTTTTGGTTCTTCATCTCCCTCTCTCTCTTGACCGAGGCTTGGCACGCTCACGACTGGAGCTCATTCCCGTGATTACCGACGATATTGGGGCATTGACGCCAGGGTTTCCTTCAACCTTGACATTTGTCACATCTGGATTTGTCTTGGAAATCTTTGCAAGTAGGTACTTTGTTTGCTTCCTCAAATCCTACTTCTTATTATTCTTCTGAATTATTCTTCTGCTGCTGAATTTGACTGTACCCCATTTTGTGAACTACGGAGTGTCATGTTTAAGTTCTTTGAGTGCTTTTATTTTATTATTTCTTGTTCTTCCGTCTGTGGTTTCCTTCTCCTTTGTTCCCTCCAGCTTCATAGCAACACAGCTGGAGATCATCCGCTGATCAAGTTTGCTGATTTCTACATCTAGGTTCCAGTCTGCGCTGCCAGATGGTAGTTCCAGTAAAGTCCCCTCGAGATCTGTTTCTTCTGCGTTGTTTGCAAAGTTTCTATTGTGCGTGTCGATTCTGCTGCTTTCTTGTTTTCCTTCTAGTTTATTTTCTATCTTTCATAGCCGCGTTTGTACGTTGGGCGAGGGTTTTTCTTACTCTTGTCCCATTTTCCCTTGTTGGCTTTTTTCTTCCACCGCTTTATGTCGTTTGGGCCTCGAGTATGTATGAGTAACCGAGTGCGGTTTTGGTTTACCCTGTTAGTTTGCTCGATAATAATTTGCCTTTTTCTGTTTTCAGTTTTTTCATTGTTCTTGAATGTTTCCCTCACTCTGCGTTTTGGATAGCAAGGTTTTTAGTTCTTCATTTCCTGTCTGTGCCCTGTTAGTTTTGTGTGTTGCATATTAAACCTTGTTAAAACTTCACTTCATCTGTGTCAAGTCTTCTGAGGGCCAGTTGCAATCTAGCACTCGGGTCTGTTCTCCTGAGCCAACCATGACACTGAGCTACCTATACTGAACAGAACATACCGGAGAGAAAATGGGCGAAAAGAGTCGTCATAAGCAACTGCAACTGATGAGGCTTCATGAAACAGCATACTAGTTTTCAGAGCTCAGTAGGTGGCGCTGTCAGTTGATGTGAGGTTTCATTGGAATGGTTGCTCAAATGTTCAAAGACTTTTAGAGCGGTAGTAATAGTGCCATCTAGTGGACTCTAAAAATGAGGACACTGTTTCATGAAGCCTCATCAGCCCACCATTAACCTGAATTATTAACCAACCCACCATCGCCATTTCTTCGAGATGAATAGTTGGAACCTGGTCAACTGGAATCTCATCCTCGCCGTCAGATTACTACAGTAAGGTATTTCTGTCAGTTTTGCTTGTGATGGCAGGTAAGAGCAAAAGTCATTCTCAAGCCTCAGTGTCCACTGTGTTGAGTGGCAGATGAAATGCACAGGAAAGCCATTGAAAATGTAACCTACAACTTTAGATTTCGCTAAGCTAAGAAAACTGCTCAAGCACAAACCTGCCCATCAGCGAAGGGCATGTGAGGAAGTGATGGACACTGCAGGACACAGAGGAATCGCAGCACCTGCCGTGATCACGGACAGTGGGGTTCAAGCAAGTAAGGAAGACAGGCAGGCGGATTGGACATTAAAGGAGGTGGCCTTGGATTGGCATCGCCTTGGGGGAGGCATGTGGAGATCTGGCCTCAGAGGTGTCGGGCCTACAATGGCATCTGGATCCCATGGTGGCTAATGACACCACAGAGACGCAGGAGGTGGTGGAGTGGGGAGGATGACAGGTTGACTGCAATCCGACAGACAGCCTCCATCTCACATATACTGGAGGTTTAATGTCTAGTTGCTCCAGTGAGTATGGCAAGTATGGCCACTGTTTTATTTCAGTGTTGTAGTCATGATTTTTGGTTCAGTTACAGGGGACTGATATGAAAATGGTCTTTGTATCCAGCAACAATGTTGAGATACAACTTGTCGGGGAATATCTACTGGTAGAGTTGCAATAGAAAATATGCAATCTTTGCTCCAGTTTAACACCCTTCTCGCAGGCCGAATTTCAGCGGAAAAAGTGCTCTGTTCTTGTGAGGACAGGACGCGCTGCTCCAGTGCACAGGGGTGTGACACTGTGGAATTAAAGTGGATAATAACTGTGTGGTCTAACCAAGCCTTCAGTACACAGCAATGGCTCTATTCTTGATGATTCTGTCAGGGGATGTGCAGGAAGCTGCTCTGCGGAAGACAGAAAGTAACTGAATCTGCGTTTGACCTTCTCTATTCAGAGGCGGAAAGAAAAGAAATGCTGCGTTTGGGTACGCAGGCTTTTTAAAACGGGTTGTTGTAATTGGTCGAATGAGAACTGATTTCCTTGTCGGCCTGAATAGTTAAGCTCCAAATATTGAAGCCTTTGTGGAAAGCTAGGCAGCTATTTGGAGGATTATCACACAGCACATATTTTAAACATAAATATCCAGCTCAGATCTAAAACAAAACGGCACAGAAACGCACAAAATAATCCTTGCATCAGCAATCGAGTCAACAATAGTTGGCGGTTGCTTTGCGCTCGCCCTGCGGTCATGATGTGGAAGGCGCAGCAACAATCAGAAAAGTCTTGCTCAGGATTTGATGTAAAGTCAAAACCAATAAGATTTAGTGCTTCTGAATATTTATGCGAGACACTCACTCAACCAGTCTGTTTCTGAGGAGCGAGTTTTTCAAGACATTTAACAATCATAAAACATTCATACGTCGCCGCCGAAAAGAGAAACGCTCTGATCTGATGCATGATTCCTCAAGTTTCCGTTTCTATTTTTGTTCTGGAGAAATTTCTCACAAATTACGCTTTTTTTTTTCCACCAATACATTTGGGTTGCTGAAGCTCTGTAGCTGAAGTCTGTGCTTCTGAGCAACAAGATACATGCGTATACGCATCTCAGCCTTCCGCATCTTGATCAAACTAAATTATACCGTGACTTGTTGTGAGGGATTGTAAACTGGACGTTCACAGCAAATGCAATTTCAACAACAAAAACAATGTAGCGCCACGTTCACAAGCCACTAACTGTCGGACTACAACAGGGATGTGATGTGTTTGAGGTGACGTGGCTGCAGTTTCAATGTGTTTCAAGCGACACATTTTAACCATAGCCATCTCACAAGTTGTAATATCCAGCAACAAGTCACTGTGCATAAACCAATCAGATCCCAGATTTAGGTGAGACACATGCATAGAGGAAAAATTGTGAATGGAAGTGAAGCTCATCGTCATGACCCAGAGATGTGGCCATCCAACTCCTGACTTCCACAGGAGGTATGAATTATGCCCCAACAAATTTCCATATGCTGATGTTTGCTCTACTTTTAGTGTTTTTTTTTTTTTTTGCTGACTTCATAACCAGTACTCACACCCAAAAACTACTTATGAGTATTGCAACAAATGTAGCCGGTAAGTTTTGTCGGAGTACGGACTCAAACTACTGATGGTCTCGTGAAGCTTCATGAAACAGTGTCCTCATTTTCAGAGCCCACTAGATGGCACTCTATGCTCTCAAGTGTTTGAATTTAAACAGCCATTTTCATGAAGACCCACATCATTTTTAAAACTAGAGCGCCGCGAACTGAGCTCTGAAAATCAGGGTGCTGTTTCATGAAGCCTGTTCAGTCGATCGCTACTGTAAACATGTGGAACCAGGAGGTCTTTTAACCAAATACATATGCAATTCCATATGTTGAAGGGAGAGACTCCGACTCAGGTGTGCCAGAAACGGATACTTGGGTTGAGCTTTTAAAATTCCGAGAAATTCGCCAGATCAGTTCTGCAAGCTTCGAAAGCTTGTTCTCACTATTGGACGTATGTCTATCATAGATCCACAAGTTAAGGTCTCCACTGAAGGTTGTATGATTCGTGCTGTCAAACTGCCCCTTTATGTAGATGAATAAAGCTGCTAGCATGTAAACCAGGCTCCAATTTCCCCCTCACGGATGTAAAAACGTTACATCCGCATGCATGGCCTCAAATGCAAAGAGTTATCAGAGTCCTATTAAGGAAAGATTTAGGCTTTTGACAGAGGAAATAAATGTTATTACAGCTTTATGTTTCACTCTCTGATGTCTTAAATACCTGTGTCTTTGCAGGCGAACTTGGCTTTCGGATCACACATCCTTTTGGGCCCTTTGCAGTCTTTCTCGTCGCTGCTGTCCTCACAGTCACCGTCACCGTCGCATCTCCAGAGCTCGGGGATGCAGGTCCCATCTGTGACACAGTGGAATTCCTCGGCACCGCACTCAATCACAGATGGCAGCGCTGAAACAAAAGCCGTTGGAACATTGATCGAACAGCACAACCGGGCTCCGCGGCCACCATCAGCGGTAAAGACACGGTGGCCATTAGGTCTTATATCACGCGAGATGTTTTATTGTGCAAACATTTATATGTGCTTTGGCAGTAATTATAGGTCAGTAACTTTTAAAAAGGGGCCGTATTTCACTCGGAGCGTTTGGCCTTCACCCTTCCTAATATACATAGAACTGATTTAATGGCTTCATTCACTCCAGTCTTGCTGCGGTGGTAAACCAGACGCAGTGGGACCGTTTGGTTTGGTTGTGCAGCAGCACTGAGATGAATGTGTTGACATCGACTTCCCAAATGATGATATTAATGAATATATAAACGTTGTTTCATGAATATTTGCAGGGTAGATTTAAAAAAAAAAAGGGTTAAAAATTGGAGCGAGAGCTTGTGTAAATACAGAAGAGGCCGTGTTTGGCTGGAAGAGCGACGCCATGTATTGGATGGTGGAAAGCACTTCCTGATTCAATCACTCCCTCATGGTTAAGGAGAAAGCAAAGGCAGACACAGGGGAGAGGAAGAGCCTGTGGTTGGCACCACAAACACGTTTGATGAATGGTCTACAAATTCAAGTGACAAGAAGGCGAGCTGCTCGGTTCCTTGGTGCTCTCATGACGATTTCTGGTGTAATTACATTAAGCGATTAAGCGGCCGATATTCAAGCTCCTCCAGAAAAGGTTGTCGTGATGAGATGAGTCACACATGAGGGTGGAAGCAAAGTTATTGGATTGAAGTTGATCATTTTTATTCATGAGAATAGCGTTTAAACAGCGTTGCTTTCAGTGGAAAGATCCACCACCCTTGTTGATGAATACACGGTACATAGTAGGCTTTCTGTCAACATTCCTATCAATGTGACGAGAGTACTGGAGTGAAGAAGACATGAACTACATTCCTACGTGATGGTGTTTTATCATGGTTCTAAAGCACACGTGTTAACATTGGTGTCAAATTTTGACCCTGATAAGGGAAGCTTCTGTCCGTCTCATGGTTGTATTTATTTTTTTATTGAAATGGCAACAAACTTTCACTACCACGGTCACAGCAGTGAGTACTTTCATGTGGTGTTTTGTCTCCAACACTGCAGTAGGAGGCAGTGTCAGGTTGATGCATCTGTGTTTCAATGGAATCAAAGGTTTCCTATCATGTGACATTCAGAGGGAGGAGCTGGGCTCAGCCCTCTTCGCTGCTTAATGCATCAAAATGCATCGCAGAGTAGGGTTGGAATCTACGTTACGTTTGGATAAATATCTCAAGGCAGGAAAAAAAAAAAGCACTTGCACAAAATGAATCTAGCGATTGGATACACATCCCAATAGGGGAGTGACGGAGGAATATGACACACTGTTATACTGTGTGGGCCACAGTATATTGTCATGTTTCTTAAAAAAGCAGCCTTAATTTTGAGGAAAAAACATTGAGAAACTTGAGAAAATTACGAGTTTATTGTTCCAAACTGAGTCCAACAGGAGGAGGATCCAACAGCTACTGATAGGCTAATGAGGCTTCATGAAACAGTGTACCCATTTTCAGAGCACAGTAGGTGGTGCTCTTGGTTAAAAATTATGGGATGTTTCATGACACTTTATCAAACTGTCATTCGGAACAGCTCCCTTACATTGTCCTGCATCACTCTTCATAGCAGCACATCAAAACTTCGATAACGCGAGCTTAAAAGAGCGATACGATATCACACAATCACGATCGTGAAATTTGACTGTATCAATATTTTCCAACACCCCTAAGGTAGATACACATTTCATCAATATCCACTTGAGAATAGTCGATGTTCGATGCCCTAGGTGCCGGAGTGTTCGTCAAATGACTGTGTCAAAATACGATCGTTTGGATTTGTGTTTTCCATGTTTCAAACAGCACTCACCAGCTGAGCTGCCTCTGCAAGTGGAATTTTCGTCACTGAAATCTCCGCAGTCATTATTACCGTCGCACACCCAGTGCTCAGGAATGCAGCGACCGCTGGCACACTTGAACTGGCCACCGGTGCACGCCTGGATGCAACCCACTTCATCGCTTCCATCTCCACAGTCGTCGTCTGGAAGCGTAAACGGCATTCCAAGCACATGAATTATACTTTCAAGTCAACAACGCTTAGCAGGTTTCTCTCTCACCTGAGTCACAGTGCCACTTCTCACTGATGCATCGCCCGCTGGAACAACGGAACTGCGTAAGCGGCTCACAAGTGGGGAAGGCTGAAATGGAAGAACAACAGGATACGCGTTTCTGCAAAACAGTCTTCTTCTTCATAAAATAAATAAATAAAAGGTCCTTGACTTATTGAATTTATTTTTGACCATTGACCGTGTGAATTCAGGAACACAATTTCAACTTTTGGCTTTTCGAATGCCAACTTTAGTAGAATCCTCAGTTGCTGCAGTGCATTATGGGACATTATGTTGAGCTCATGTGGCTCCTCATACATATCATAGCCTCCCTTAAAGATGCTTTAGTGCTCTAAAACTCTGGGATAAACATGACAAAAAACTATGACATAAAACAGCATCTACTCAATCTAGTGTAGCCATGCACATATTATTATATCTACTATAATGCTATAATGATTCATAAATGTTTCAAAAGGAGCATTTTCATCATAACTAAATGACAGGAGCATTGTTGAAGGAAAAAGGCAAAACATACTCCATGTGTGAGACGTGTAAAATGTTTAGCGTAATAATGTGTGACATCACTTCACACAAGTCCAGAGGAGGAGGAGAACCTGTCGGCTGTTGCTGGTAAACAGTGAACAATGGAAGACGGATTATCACAACTTCCCTGCAGCTCTGAAAGGGCGAAGAGAATCTCATCTTCCATCGCGACCTTTATCACCAGGGATTTACGTCCATATGCTGTCGTTACCAACCAGGGCTTCCATGCGTCGGAGGAGCCCAGGCACAAACTTGCAAAAGCAAAACTATTTTGCGCAGCATAAGCAATCCCCTAACTTCACAAGGGTGGTTCCATGAATAAAAACTGGCAAATACCTTATACCTTGAGTGAGAATAGGAAGCAGCAACAGGAAGAAAGTGAGGGGAGGCTTTTTTTTTTTAGTAGATGAGACTTCATGACACAGAATAAAAGGGTTGATGATGCTTCATGAAACAGTGCCCTCATTTCCAGAGCTCAATAGGTGTTTGAAAATGATGTGAGGTTTTGTTGAAATCCCTTTAGAGCAGAGAGTGCCATCTAGAGGGCTCACTGTTTCACGAAGCCTCACAAGCCCATCACTAGTGGGCGGAACTGAATGTGTGAGCAGCCATACAAGCGGATGAATGACTCCTTCAAAATATCCAATACATCCACATGAAACTTAAGAAAATAAACACTTTTAATCATCTTAAATTTCAGTATAATATCTTCGGAACTTCCTTGGCCAAGGTCAAGATGACATTGTCACTTCAAGCCAACTTGACAAGATGGCGTCAATTGTTCATGCTACTCATTCCACATGTATATGAGTCAGAAGGTGGATATTACTATGGGCGTCTGCTGCTTGTCTGACGGAGGACATTTTCACGGATTTTAATCTCACGTGCCAGACAACCGTAGAAAGAACGGCAGGAGTTTAATTCCATGTGAGAATGAAAGAAGCAAAAGCTTTAATTATTGAAGTTGCCACTGAATCTCGCGGCGTCTGACAACCGCTAAACTACTGACAAAGCAGGTCCAAATTAGCATCAATCTCCAGGCAGCCTCCGCTGAGCTTCAGGTGTCTGAAAACCCACAGTGGCTCCAGTGAAGCTAGCGCGAGTGGCGAGGGGCTGCGCGGTGGTGAGTCTGCAGAGGAGCGATGCCTGAGGAAGCTCAGACAACAGTCTGCCGGAGAATATGTTTTGCCGCGCAGCTTGATGATGATTGAATGAAGCCGAGCATGAACTTTAATTACTGCTTACACCCTGGATGTTTGTGACTGAGCACTGAGGCAGCTTAGGACGCACAAAGAGGGGCTGAGGAGCGACACCAGAGTGCAGCACTCGGCAAACATCAGTCACCAAAGAAAAGAAAAAAAAGGCTGATTTAATACAAATAGTGACTAAATGGCAGAACCTTAAAGCCCCGCCTGCTCTGACTGTTAGCTAGTAATCCAGTTCAGCGGTTAGCTCTGCATAAAACATTGCGTGCAAACAAACACACCCCCTCTGCATTTCAATGTGTGGAATCTTCAAAGAGCCTTAATATCCTGAGGTCAACATATGTATTTCTCTTATTTACATGCTTCTTTTTTTCTAGATTAATCCATAGAAGTCTGCAGTGACAAACTTTAAGTGACAGATTGTGTAATACCACTGAGACTCCGCTACAGAGCGACTTCTCTGTCTAACTACTTTCAAGTCTGTATCTTGGTTCAAAGAGCACAACATAACAATTCACTTTTTAAAACTACTTCTAGTCTTAAATGAAGGACAGAAAAATGTATACAATAAAATGAACGGTACAGTATTCTTTTTGGATCGTATTTTCAATTTTCTTTGAAAGTTAAATGAAGGTTTCAGTTACAATGGTAATACAAGTAATATCGGACTTACGACCTGCTCAACTTACGACCACGGCCAGCAGATGCTTTGTTTTTTAATTCAATGTCTGGCACCGCAGCACATAGCAGCCCGGCATTGCGTACGACAGTTACGGCAGCACAGTATCCCAGCATCTCACTCTCTCACAGTGATCTATCACTTCAGTAGCACCTATAACCCTCGCGTCAGCTATTTTGAATGGCATTCGACGTCCAATCTGGCTCACAACCGGTTGGTCAGAACCGATCCTGTTCATAAGTCAGATGTTACTTGTATAGTGGTTGTATATAAGCTTATAAACTTTTCATAGAGTAAATTTTCCTGCCATCTCTATGCTTGAAGTTAGCAATATTTATTCGCATTCTGATATCGGTTCACAGCTTCGGAAGAGTCACAGCCAAAAGTGCAAAACCGCGTTCCAGTTTACCTCTGAAATGTCCGAAAAGTCTGACCTGGGAATGACCTCACAGCGCATTAACTGTTCTAGTTATCAAAGTCGGAAAACGAAGCTAGCGTCATCCACAAAAGCTATTCTCATTGCATGCCTTGCCCAGATGTCATCGGCTTCTTGACAATAACACGCTTTGTTTGCAACTAGAAATACCCACAGGGAAAAGAGGAAGCACAAATTTGCAGAATGTGTTTGTTTCTTTTGGCATATATCATTGAGTCACAACTTGTACTTCCTGTTTACATTCAGGGAAGCCATCTTGGATTGCGTACTTGGGTTGGTCCCTCTGACTTTCCGACTTGAAGGCACCAATGTTTCCCACACTATTAAACCTGATGTAGATATTGACTTGAGACAGGAGTAGAAATATACCACATATAGTTTGCTGTACAAGTTTAGAACCATTTGCATCTACTTTGCTAGGGAACTCGGGGTTTCAGCTGCACGTACATGAGCATGGTGCACCGCTATGGCTTCAATGAGAGCTGCCATGGCTTCAGAAAAAAATATTTTTAAAGATGAACTCTCATGTGATCAAATGTATTAAAAGCAGCCAACCAACTCACTGGACTGTTGGCGTGTTTTTCACAGAAAAATTCCAAAGAATGACTGAAGACTGCTGCTTGCGGAACTCAAGCCGCAGAAACCCTGTGACTCATCATAGCTTAGCATTTGTAGTGTTGTAAAGCTTTTGACTTCAGCACTTACTCTTGAGTCAACCATATTTTTCTTGCTGATTCATCACTCACTCGTGAAAACCAATGGGCTTGGAAAGAAAGAAAAGTAGACAATAACCTAAAAATTCAGGAGTCAAAATAAACCGTTGAATGTTTTGACGTTGATTCATCACTTTAAAAAATCAGGCGATACCGCAGTTAGTCCATCATAAAATCACAGACATTCTAACGCACTATCAAATGTAGCGCTTTGCTGGAGAAAACGTTTGAGCTGAGAATCTGTTTCAAGTGCGACCACAGCAGTTAAGAACACTCGGTGCTGCAAACTGATTATCATAGGTCAGGAGTCAAGGTTTGCTAATGTGCGTAAAAATGTAATAAAAAAATGCTTGAAAAATGCAATTGTGTGGTTCATTCTTTCCATCATGCAGTTTTTGCAGTCAAAAACAGTATTTTGTTCAGGTTTTTTTCACAGTTTTGACAGCCATAAATCTTAGAGTCACCCGTGTATCAGTGTAGTCATGAAACAACAACAATTCAACCAATGATCTTCAAGAACTGTGACAACATAGACAAGAATTCTGGCTCACAAAGACAATGGCAAACACACAGAAAATACTGAAAATATTCTGCAAACCTAAACCCCATATTTCCTGCAGTAAAATACGCCCTAAATAAATGTATGTGAGTGACAATACAAAACATGGCTTAGCTGCTAGTCATCAACATAATAGCTTGTTATCCATATATCTTGAAGCCAAACGCCGTTTTTAATTACACATTATACGACAGGTTTTTGGCGTAAATGCCTCATCAGCATTCTTTGCAGGTAGCATTTATCCGGTTCATAATTCCTAATCATCCCATCTGCATGTTTACGTTTGCTTGTTAGCATCGCCGACAGCAAACGGTCATTTAGCATGCGAACGACTGTGGATAAACTGCTCAACGTTTTCAATGTAGTCATTGAATATGCAACAGTGTTTTCTATATGATCCTTTTAATTTGAATTCAGCACAGACATTTCAATGAGTAAAACTACCTTTACAATCTGGTGCTGCAAAACATGAAGGTTTCAATTGAGACAGATTCAAATGAATGGCTTCCGTAGTCAAGTTATTTATTAAGATCTGATCTCTGATTAATATATGTATATATGTATATATGTATACATATGTGTCATATATATATATATATATATATATATATATATATATATATATATATATATATATATATATATATATATATATATATATATATATATACATATTTCTATATTTTATATATATATGTATATATATGCAGTTAAGTTCAGAAAAAGAAAATAAATAAATATATATTTCTTTTTACATATTTCTATATTTTCTAATACACAAATAATAATAAATCCATTAAAAAAGACAACAATGACCTAAAGAAGTGAAGAATAAACATCAGGTTCAGGTGCCCTTCAGGACATGATCTGCGCTTCGATCAGAGAGGAATGTCTGGACGAGGTGCTGTTATTTCAGTGAATTATGTGGTCACATTAGGAGGGTTAAGAGGTTGGACAGCAAAGTGAGTTTTGGAAAACAGTTGGTCCAAATTATTTATTGGGCCGTAAAAACAAGCAATTGAAGCGCTAAATATGTTGAAACAAGATTACCCTCAACGTCCTTGATTCAGTTATAAAGATGTCTTTACCTTTCAGCACTAAAAGTGGTGCTTTAAAGACGGAGTGAAAGACTCACTGCAGGATATTTCGTCCGACTTGTCCCCGCAGTCGTCCTCGCGGTCACAGAGCCACGCTTGAGGTATGCACCGCCCGTTTTGGCAAGAGAACTGATCGGCCTGGCAGGGCCGGGCTGAAAGAGAATTATTTTTTAAAAAGAAAATACACAACATTCAGTCAGACTTGCAGCGGAGAGTTTTAACACCCGTGACACATGCAGATTCTATTTCTGTTAACACTCAGCGCAGCTGAGACGTCCAGGGGAAATATGTTGTTGCTTGACAGCAACATGCTCCACTGCGGGCGCGCTGGTGATGTCTTGCTGGTGTGGGCTATGCTATACGTGTCAATCCCGTGACGAGGGAACATTCATCATCCTCCGGCAAATGCACATTGATTGATCTTGCTAAGATAAAAACCACGAGAGGCAGGGGAACGATAGGATCAAGGCCATGGAACACATTAGACTGAATGAGCATCCCAGGGTCCTACAGTCCATATAAATCCAAGACAGCAAGAAGAATGAAAAAAATAGTGCATGGGGTGGATTGATACCAGGCGCTTGTAAAAAAAAAATATATATATATTGTGTCAAGTAAGATTTAAGGGCATCAGCTATCCTCAGAGGATGTTAGGCTTGTTCCCAGAACCACAGTAAATAGACAACTATCTGCAAACCATGACAGATTTCAGAGATGCCATTGAAGGCAGTCGTATAGCTAAAGACTGCCTGGCAGGAAAGGATTGTGTTTTGACACCCCACTAGGAAAACCACTACCTCAACAGGGAGGAGACCCCACTTTTGCCCCTGGCAGGATTAGAGCCCTCCTAGCTGCGAGGCAGCCGGACTTACCAAACCTTAACACTACCCAACCTCTTTTCCATTCTGGGAGTTCACAGCATAAATTGCAAGGGGATAAAATAACTTCATCCGAAGAATAAAGACACTTTCCACCCTTGATTTAGTTCCAAGAATTTCCAAGACAACACAAGAAGTTTTCTTACCCAGACATGTCGTGTTGGACTCATCCTCACTGTTTCCACAGTCATTCGTTCCATCGCACAGCCATCGCTTCGGAATGCACCGGTTGTTGCTACATTTGAATTGGTCCGGGGGGCAGGAGTGGTTGTCTGCAAAGACGTCCCCCCAACATCAGTAATACCCCGACAAATAAAGAGCTCAAACGCAGAAAACGTGCGACACTACGGGCCTGTCGCGTCGTCATGGGAGCCTTTTTGTTAATTGCAAAAACAGCCCAAAGAAAGCAACAAAAACAATCAGTGACAGAACAAGAACAATATTTTGTAATCCGTATTCTGCCGAGTCTGTATTCTTCTTTGTTAATCCCTCTCATCTAGAGGAGGGGGATTAGATCTTCTATTTACAATTTAGAAAAGACCTAATGATAGACCTGCAGAGGGGGTTGCAATCCTGTGTGGCAACCTTTTTCATGCCACTTTTGACTCTATGTCTCTGATACGATACGATACGATGCGATACGATGGTACGATGTCTCTGCTTTAGAACCACCAAAAACACCCTCCGTAGCAGCCAACTCATCCTTTGCTCCTTCAGCATTGACATTTAAGAACATAAAGGTTGACTGCTCGACTGAGTCCGCCATCAAAAGCTGGGACTTTTTGGCGCATACACTGACAATAATTATACCCCAGAGCCACCTCATGCAAGGTTGGGAATTAAGCATGCGGGAGAATCCACTGATGGCAGGCCTTCGACTACATTTAAAAGCCTCACAGCAGCTGTGGCTTTCTTCATCGCTGCCGTCCAGACAGTCGTCGTCTCCGTCACACTTCCACGTGGCCCGTATGCAGCGCTGATTGTGGCACTGGAACTCATCGCTTTTGCACCGCTGCGGTTCTGCGACTCTGCTGGAAACATCTGGAAGGAACAGCAGCCCCGAAGAAAATGAAGCAACCTACTCTTGAAAAATGTGTTTTTAAGACGTTATTGGCAGCGTGATAATGAGACAAAACTTGTTAATAATGGGCCCTGACCTCAAGATAATCAACAGGGATTTGGTTGATATTTCTGGAAGTACTCATCTGCATTTATTTGTTCATCAAAAGAAATGAATGTAGAACAGGTAAGGTTATTATTTGATGCTTTTCCCCTGAGGTACAGCCCGGATTATGCTACACAGGGAAAAGATGATCTTAAGCCCTTTATTCTGTCTGATTCATTATTTCCTCCTACCTGCACAGGTGACATTGTTCTTCTCCAGAAGCTGGTTGTCAGCGCAGGCACACACTCTGCCTCCTGGGATGGCGAGGCAGAGGGTACCACAGCCCCCATAATTCAAACTGCAGGCGTTGTCACCTGGAGAAATAGATCACGCATAAGGTGTCTTGTTTATTCAAAGAGAGATTTTCTTAAGCCGAGCAGGTGCCAGAGAATCCACTTGTGTATTTTGTGTCTCCTCTTTTTAAGATACAACTCTATCAACAAAACAACTGTGTCACCAAAATTCAACCCAAAAACCACCTCATTGTCCGTAAGGACTATAGAGCGCAATGGAATATTAGCCGCACCCACTAAAGGAAAATAGGTCTAGTTCATACATAAGGCGCACTGGTCTATAAACTGGATGCGTGTTTTGAAAAACGGGGTTCAGCATCGAGACTGGCTCGTGAAACAAACTGGGCAATGTTCTGAACTTGAATCATGAACTTGTCACATCTTTTATT
The DNA here is from genome assembly GCF_027744825.2 of Synchiropus splendidus. Classification (NCBI taxonomy): domain Eukaryota; kingdom Metazoa; phylum Chordata; class Actinopteri; order Syngnathiformes; family Callionymidae; genus Synchiropus; species Synchiropus splendidus. The sequence goes on along the minus strand of NC_071343.1, from coordinate 6,910,592 downwards.
GACATTAAAGCGCTCAAAATGCACTGTTTTTGCCCTCGCCTCTGAAGCTCAAACACCACAGCCGGTCTCACCAGCTGCTTCTCGTCTCCAGGGATGAGCTCTGTTGGAGGACCTGCACAAACACCGGCGAAAACAGCACATTTTGAGCGCTTTAAGGCAAATAAAACGCTTGTGATTTAATTGGTTTGATGTGACAAGGCTCAATACTTTGGCAGCAGGACACTCTAACAGAAATCCATGAGCCACAGGTTTCAGACTCAAGAAAAAGTAGTGGCTAATAGTCCGGAATTTAAGGTAAATGGTTTATAACTTGAAATGTTTGAACAAGGAATACAACAAGATGAACACAGTTCAGTCATGACTCCACTACTGACACTGCCCCACCTGTGCAGGTGAGTGCACTGAAATGGAATTCAAGAGACCTTTTGAAGGGATCACTCACATGAGCCTGTTCCATTCAGGACACGCAAAAAAATCAATTGAAATCTCAGTGTTGTTGTTCATTTGCCCATGTTTTTGAATTCTTAGATATAGATATTGCGATTTGATAAAATACTGCAAAGCTAACAGCACTGGCGTCTTCGTGACTTGCACAATTCTGGAATGCCGTTGGGGGATGAGTTCCTGAGATAGGCAGAGGAACATTGTGTCACAGTAACTGACTTACTTATTATACAGTAAGTACACAGTTTCCCTTCTCTGATAGTACTGGCATTGTTGGAAAATACTGTTATATGCTGAAGTACAAACACTGCTATCTGAAGTTTGCACCTTTTCAAATGCATGAAGGCCACATTAAATGTCAAGGCCATGTCTAAAGCCAGCCGCACATATTGACCTTTGTCAAGTGGACTTTATTGTTAAATGTTGAGGCATTAATCAGCCTTTTGCGTTGACACATAAGGCGTCCATGCGACTCAAATGTCCCTCTGCCACGGCATTTCCTGACACTGTAGGCAGTGCTTCACTGCGCTGTTTAACGCATATCTAAAGGGACACCTGAAGGTGAGGATTAAGACATAGGGTGTAACTCCGTTGCTCCCACGCTTCAGTAAGTAGAACCATGTTTCTGCTGCACATCCTGATGCCATAGGCAGTGTGTCACATAACCGAAAGAGGGAAGTTGGGGTTAGAGTTAAGCATTCAAGTGTCTTTTTCTGTCTATAGCTCCTCAAATAATCATGCACGTCAGTCACAGTGCCGACTTTAAAGCTCACATTGCCACTTTGGTTGCTATATATTTCATGCAAGAAGTAATGGTGAGAGCTCCCAATTGTGACCCCCACCATGCCACGCTGGTGGGGAAAGATTTGACTAGATTGAACACGCACCTGAGCGGTTTGACTTCGGCATATTAATAGTCACTATTTCATGCCTTGGGAGTGCAAATGTGTAGTCATGATCTTTCAGTAAGACATTTTCGGCATGAGTCACACATACGCTTGAGCAGAAAACAAGTCACAATGAGATCTTAAGATTGTCAACCCCTCATTCCTTACCACGACTGTCCTTTGTGAGTGTTGAGAAAGAGTAGGGTAAGTGTTTGATCCAATTGAAACACCTAATGCATCAACACTGACAAACAAGTCCACTTGATAAGTTTCAAGACAAGTAACATCCGACTTACAACCAAGGTCGGTTCCGAAAAAAAGATCGTAAGTCGGATTGGACATAAGTCGAATGCCATTCAAAATACGAGGGTAATAGGTCCTACTGTAGTGGTAGATGGCAGCGTTGCCGGGCTGCTACGTGCTGCGGTGCCAGACATTGAATAAAAAATAAAATAAAAAAATAAAAAACATCTGTGGGCATCTTACGAGCAGGTGGTAAGTGTCGGATGTTACTTATATGTGACTCCATGGGAGTGAGAATGGGACATGTCTAGACAGGGTGCAGGCCAAAACGCTCACCAAACCGTCTAGTTTCAGTGATAAAGAAAAGAAGCGAACCTTGTTGGCCCTGTGCGTCATACACACGCAACCCAAAAAGCGGCGGTCTCTCGCTTCGCAGCAGAGTGACATCTCCGGATGACAAGTCCAGCTGGAACACGGAGGCGTTCATGTATTCCGTCCAAAAAATAAAATTACGATAGTGAGAGATTCCAAATGGGTGGTTGAGCTCTTTCCCACTGTACACCACCTGCAACAGGCAGAAAACATACAGTCTCAAGAAATAAATATTTGGCAAACTACTGAGCCATGATGGATTGAAAAAAAAAAAAAAAGACGTTCAAGCTGCTTGTGAATGAGCTTACAACCTCTTTGATCACAGTGTAAGATGAATGTGATTCAATTTCTCTGTGTAAATTTATGCATGCAGCACTGTCTGGTTATAATAATGTTTACTAGAATCTGGCATTGATTGAACAGCGTTTGCAAATAATTCATTAGTTTAATTCGCTGGAAAAGCCACAGTTGACAGGAGGAGTCGGGATTGAGCGAACAACGCCTTGGCAGTAAACACAGGAAGATACTTTTGAGAGCCGCTGAATCAACACAAATGAAAGCGGGATGAACGGTAAGCCCTACCATTCTTCCCGTGCCGTTCAAGTGAATCTTCTCGATGTGGTCGTAGTAGGCGTCGCACCAGTACATGGAGCTGGAGCTGTGGTCGAGTGTGAGGCCGTTGGGCCACAGCATGTTTGAGGTGACGAAGATTCGGCGGTTGGAGCCGTCCATCCAGGCTTTTTCGATCCGTCCGATGCTGTCGTTGACCTCATCCTCCTCCCAGTCTGTCCAGTACATCCAGCTGCATTTCGCAGAAGAGTAATGCGGTTTATTAGGACGTGAACAGACACGTAGTATTCATATTTTGGTGATTTTATAACGCACACCATGATCAACGACAAGGGAGGGCCAAGGCCAATCCTTTGTCAGGGTAGCTTGTCGTGTTCCTGTTTTCAACATCTTGATCTAAAGTAGGCTTTTAGCTCGGAGGGCATCTGGGCATCTGCAAAATATGAAAATATGGACATCCCATTCCTGACCTCATCTTGGCCGCTAGATTACACTGGTATATGGCGGCATCTGGCGGCCATTTTTCATGTTTTTCAGACGCCCAGACGCCCTCCTAGTTAAAAGCCTGAAAACCCAACTGTTTATGGCCGAGACCCACTAACCAGAACCACCACTGCTGCTCTCCGAACCACCACAACCCACATCCAGCCAGGCAAAACTTACCCGCCGTCAACATTTAACTCCTCTCCTCACACTCTGTGCCACAATTTCAGTTTGCAAAACAAGCCGAACTGAAACATTCCACATGGAGCAAAGGCTAAAAATAGGACACCATGAGTTGACAGATTTGATACCTGATTTATTCCGTAACAAGTCCTGACAAAAACCCGTGGAGTTATTTGGTACGGTTCAAAACTGGAACACGACACAGACTGCCAACTTTGTCCGGGAACTCACACCCAGCTTTCAACCATCACAGGATTTTTGTCGACATATCAGCGGCTAGACATGGAAAGTGTGTTTCTTTAATGCCACCAAACATTGCTTTCTCAGGTGGATCTGAGTCCTGCTGCTGTCCTCAATGAACCGTGCGAATGCTCATGTGGATGTGGTTGGCACTTCCCCCGCAGAAATCTAATAGTTTTTAATAACTTTCTTGACATCTGCTACACAGGGTTATCATCTGTTTTGAGGGACACATTTCGCTCCGGCACTGAGAGACTCTAAAGAGGACATGATCAAATACCACTAAGAAGCACTGATCGAATCGCAATGTTGTCCAGGCGCTAATGTATTTTGATCTGCAACGCATTGCCGTGATGCTGCAGGAGAACCTGTGCTCTAAAGGATCAAAAGGGAGTTTTGAAGTTCAGGACTTAACCAGGTGAACACGCTTCTGGACTGCACACCAAGAAAAGTTGGGCCTTTCCATTCATGCCCAGGGAAAGTTTCCTGCACAAGCGGAGGCAACAATTCTCCGGGGGCCGCGAGTGTTTGAAACGTGATTGGGTCAATGATTTGACGCGAACCGCTCTCTGGTAACCATTCTCCGGAGATGTGCTCCGTTTGAGTGTTAGTGACTGAGTCATGTGGCCCCCTGTTCCTCATCACTGATAGAGGTCTGGCTAAGGCAGGATGAAAGAGAATCGGATATGGAGGTGAATGAAGAATCCCGTCTCCGAGTCATCCTTACAACCTGATGAATTATTCAACGCGCACACACACATGCAGACACACTATATCAGACAGGCATATGGATACGTCACTGACTCACACTGCTGTGTTTTTTTTTTTGGCAGTGGCATATTACACAATGCATTTTGTAACACTGTATTAAATTTAAAAATGAGTGTGACAATAATAATAATACTCAAATGAGGTGAAGGAAATATAAGGACTTGCTTAAAAAAATAGAGTTTTACAAGGAAGGACGAGATTAGGTACAAAAAAAATGGGTTTCACGCAACAGCTATTGTATCTGTCAGTTGCAACAAAGACCTAAAAATCAAATAAAATTTTGTGAAAGAAAAGAAAATGTAAATGATTTAAAAAAAAAATTGCAGTGATAGCAGGGGAAAAAAAGGTTAAGAGCAATGACAAAAAAATATTGACAAAAACGTAACCCTTTTTTCATATATTTATGTGTGATATTTCGGTGACAATCGGAACTGAAGTCAGAAACTTGCCCTCTGCTGCAATGTCCCCAAAGTTTACGCTGTTGTGACATGAGTTCATGTTGGGAGAGGAAATGGACTCAGACGACAGCATTAAGGCAACACCGGTCGTCCTTATCACGGCGACACAGACCGGAGGTGTCAAACAGAGTAGAAAATAAGGTCGCCAAGATGCATTCAGGAATATCTGTCAGAGGGGTTCACCCGTTTCACTGGAGGAGACCTTTCCAGCTGAGCTGATATAAATCAAGCAGCCGCTAGGCTCAGTGGAAAGACCTCAAGGCCAAAGGTTGTTTTTCTCACTGCCCTCACTTGGGGGGCAGAACTGAAAGAAGCTCATCTTTGGTGGCTATAATTGAAACATGCTCCGGCGGGCTCCAGAGCTGTTACAAAACATGCAGCAGCAGCAACACCAGTACAATAAAAATGGAATTAGTCATGTCTATGAAATGAATAAACAAAGTAATGAGAAGGAAATGATGCGTCCAGAAACTCCTATCATTTGTTCTATTGAGGCTCGTGAGCAAAAATATTGACTTAAATTAGCCAAACTTGCAAGTGTAAGCCAAACAGATAGACCTTTGAAAAGTAAATCAGTGAGGATGAGTTGAAGAAATGTGGCCAGAAAGACAATGCTTCAGAGGCCAGAAACCATTTTGACTGTTTTTTACAATGGCTACAGCTACAACTATGCTGTATTTGAAGTCCTCACTCCGCCCAGCTTGTTACTTGTGATGCAGGAAGAATCTCATGATGCCCTGTCCATCTAAATCAGTGGTGTCCAAACCGGTCCTCTCAGGGCTGGAGTGGTGCAGGTTTGGTTTACAACCCAACTGGTGCACACAGCTTCACCATTCAGGTGTCTGAAGAATGTTATCGGTTCATTGTCAGTCTTCTTGGTTTGTGTGCTTGATCGGTTGGAACAAAAACCTGCACCCACTGTGGCTGTAACAGTTTGGACACTGCTGATCTAAACATCTCTAAACTACAGGATACAGAATCCTCATCAGCCAAATTCGCCTCCCCATGAAGAATGAGTCCGCGGCTAAAGCATAGTGTTAGCATCTAAAATTTCTGGTCTGAAATCCCTGTATCTTCAAATACAGAAAACAAAGTCATAGATTGCGTTGTTTTTCTCACAGGATTAGTCACCATTTCTCGGACAAACCATTTTACTTCCATAAACAAATGTTAGGGCCAAAAAAGCAGGCATGGATTTGACATGCCACCGGCATCAGGCTTCAGTTCACTCACCTGTTTAACGGGTCGACCACGATGGCTCTGGGGTGAGACATGTTTCCCTCCAAGAGCGTCTTCCTGGTCTGGGAAGCTTGTTCCAGCCTGGCGACGCTGATGGTCTTCCTGTATCCGTCGTTTGTCCAGTACAAGTTTCTCCCAATCCAGTCCACAGAGATCCCTTCCACGTTGTCGAGTTCTGCAGCAAGTTCAACAGCTCATTGAATGAAAGGCAATTTGAGCACCTTCTTATCATGTTATGGTCCTATTACTCATTTGTTATCCCAGCAATGTCCATGTGTTTCATTGAGGGAGAAAATTTAAACAAAAGGATCGAGGAAGCGATAAAATAAAATGAATGAATTGAAGAGGAAAATGAGGGCCGCGCTGAAATATTGATTTAGTCAGTAAAATAATAATTACGCTGCTTGGATGCTGACTTGGGTTGGTCAAAAAGCAAATGGTTGTCAGAAACCAGATCCTGGACCAAGACGCGAGGGAGGGCGCAAAGGCGACGGGAGACCGTGACCAACAGTCTGCAGTCTTGACTTCACCACATGACATTCATGGGTGGCTCCCAAATCAAGTGATGATATGATATATAAATATGAAATTACGTTATGAAGAAATGTGGGAAAAAAATGACTGATTTAATTCTGATGCATTTTATGGAAGAATAAATACTCTGAACTGAAAGGATGAAACATTTTAAAAAATGAAAAAGGAAGTTATATCTCAGTTGCATTCACAATGAACCAAAAAATGTTTTTTAAATTTTACTTTAAATCCTGATCGTGTATTTACTATTTGTATTTGGTTATTTCCATCCTTTAAAGCAGATTGGTCAGCAGAATCAGAGGAAGTTTGCTGTACAGAAAAGCTTAAACTTGACCTTCAGCACACCACTCTAAAATACAGTACAACACACAACAGCGCAGCCCATGCTCAGCCCTGGAGTCTTGGCCTTGGTGGCCATCTATATATCCATCTATCTATCTGTCTTCAGTAGAAAGGGACAGTCAGATTCAGCATTGGGCTCCAGGACTCACCCTCTTTGAGGATAGTTTCTCTGCCATATTTCAGTTGCACTCACAATGAACCAAAAAAAAAGAGATGTAAGATGTTCCTGTATATTAAGGCTTGAGTCTGGGCTATATTTAATGTTTATACTTTAAATCCTGATTGTGTATTTACTATTTGTATTTGGTTACTTCTATCCTTTAAAGCAGATTGGTCAGCAAAATCAGAGGAAGTTTTCTGGACAGAAAAGTTTAAACTTGACCTTCAGCACACCATCCTAAAATACCACAACACAAACACACAACAGCACAGCCCATGCTCAGCCCTGGAGTCGTGGCCTTGGTGGCCATCTATATATCCATCTATCTATCTGTCTTCAGTAGAAAGGGACAGTCAGATTCAACATTGGGCTCCAGGACTCACCCTCTTTGAGGATAGTTTCTCTGCCATTGCCGTCGATCTTTTGCCGACCGATGAGGAAACTGGTGGTGTCCGCAAAATACACATAGCCTGATTCTGCGTGGTAGTCGATTGCTCTTGGGTTGACCAGGTCTTCTATGGGCACCATGTGCTCGTCTGTTGACTTGATGTTAATGTCCAGGCCCCTGATGACTCCAGGCCGTCCCTTGCCGTAGAACAGGAAGAGGTCGTTCTTGGGTTCTACAAGACAGAAAAGATGTTATCGTGTCATCAATAATGAATCACTCGTATTCGTCAGTGTGTGTCTGAACATTAAAGGCTTTTACTGGCCGCATTGTCCTGATATTGGAACAAGAGGCATTTGCCCTCTACTCCCCTTAATGTGGTCAGTGATCAGTGCCAGTGGGAATGATCACTGCCCTCAATCACGCTTGGGCTGCGACGATGCCAAGACTTGTAAAACGCTTGTACAGACAGTCAACGGTATGAGCAGTGACTGTGAACAGCCACCAACACGTTGAAGGAAAGACTATCCCAGAATGCTGAGGTAGCTCCCGTACCAACCACCAGCCGCTAAGGGGGGTGCATCCTCCCAACACGATGGGATCCTCTGGAGAGCCAGAGGGAGGAATGAAGGAGGGTTTCCGGTGAGCGAAGCAGACCTTTCCCCGCACCCAGTCCCTACCCAGGAGACCGTGATGCAGGGGGTGCGGACCACACATGCATCAATTCAATTTATCATTTTGTAGAGACGGGACCAACTACCCTGGAGACAATTAAGCCTTGCAAGAGACCCAGATATCAAACTGCAGCGTGACTGCTGCACGAGAAAGCAGAGCCATTTAGTACCAAATCTCATTATGTTTAGCGAGAGGGAGAGTACAAGGAACAGAAAGAGAGCTGGTGTCATCAGAACATCTAGAACAGGGGGATAAATCAAACGTGTCACGCTGAGTCTCACGACGCTCTGCTACACAGATCGAAATGTGGTAGATCCTCAAATTGTGCCATCAATTTGATCTTCTACTTTATTGTCAAGGAGGCAGCTGGGAGGGATGGATGATATCGGCCACTGGATGCAGACAAACTTTCGCTCTCATTATGGCAATAATCATTCAAGCGCAGGCTGGATCGATAGCAGAATATTATTTTCATGTCTGCCAGCGCAAATGTTTCTCAATGTCAGCTGCAAGATATATGCATGTACGGCGAGGAGACATCTATGGATTGATGTTTGACCTTTGCAGATTCATGTCAATATTGGAAACATCATCGTCTGTTCTTCTGCTCGTACTGAAATATGCCATGAGTCAACACCTTTTATGATCAAAACATCCTCCCTCCCAAGGTGTCAAATAGTCACTATTTGCAAACTCCGGTTTACACAGGTGTTTCAATGAAGATACATGTCTACCCTCCCACGTGATGTTCCGAAAGGAGCGGTTGGAGTTAAGATGGGCACAGGTACCGATCAGAAGCACTTATCACTACTTCAATGTGCCTCTCTGACTAAAGCGCTTGCTCAGTAGAGGGGCTAGATATTCCAAGTGACATTGGGTTTCCGCCAGGATTGTGGCTGTGCGCAGCCAGTCGAGGAGTGACAGAGAAACAACAAAGCAGAGGGGAACGTTTTGAGATTTACTGAAAACACTAGATTTTAATGATGAGTGGTAAACCTCTCTCCAGTCAGCAGCGGTCCATCTCTTCATAAGTCAGATCGGAATGTGCGACTTGAGTTCTGAAAGCTGTGGACTTCAGTGACATTTCATATTTAAAAAGAGATCATTGTTCAGAAGCCTAACCCTAACCTCCATCCTACTCTCATACAACATGCTACCCACAGTATCTGTATTAGTGGTTGAAGGTGGAACATGACCCCCAATTGAATGTGTATAGTGTCAACACGGAACACTGACGCAAAATAGTCACTATTGGAAGACAGAACTAAAATAAAATAGTCAACATGGGGAAATGCTAAGATAAGTAAGAAGAAGCAGGACATCAAATGTTAGTATTGAGGCAATTGAAACAAACATATCATGTGGAATATGACATGAATACATATCATTTCAACTGATAACTGACTTTTGCAGGTCTGTCCGTCAGAGGCCAGGCTGTAACCAGTACGGCAATGGCATGTTCTCGACTTGTAACTGCCACTGAGTAGACAGATATGGAAGCATCCGCCCAGCCGTCCATATGGATCCATTTCACATGCGTGACTTCTAACTGTTGAGACAAATAAGGATATGTATATATATATGAGAAAGGAACTCGATATCCAATTTTAAATATCAGTGTTGGGGACGTACAAAGATATACAGTTACCTTTTGGTTGAGTGAGTTTGTGGTAGACACGGAGCGCCCGGGTATCCCCCAGGCTCGCCAGAGTCTTGCTCTCCGCCGTGAGGTTAAATCTGTGGACTCTTAGCAGCTCCACAGTAGCGCCCTCTTTGGAAGGGTCCGAGTGTGTAGCATAGAGGTAGTCCTCGAACAGGGCCAGTGAAAAAATATTGGACACCTGGAAATTAAGAAACGAAACGGATAGGACATCTAAAAGTCTCTAAAAAGAGCATCCCGAGGGAGGCTACAGGGCCTGACACTGCAGCCTCCACACTAGATTCAGCAGAGTGACAACAACATAAAGCGACTTGGTTGGGTGAGCGGTGTTCGAAAAGTCTGTATGCAAGCACACTGACCCACCAAGCGCCATGTGTCAGAATCAATACAGGATGGCCAACAAACCCACTTCTCCCTGCGGACTTGGATTTGGCTTTTTCACAGAGCTGTCGCTCACATACTGCATTCAACCTGTAGCATTCCAGCTTCTCATTTTGAGCTCTGATATTGGTAAACTGTTCATAATAACAATCACATAAATAATAATAATGATTAGAGACACCAAATAGTTTTGTCCCATCTCGAGAAGAGCCAAAGCCAAAATGCGAGACTCACTTGGCTCCCGTGGATGATGCTGTGCCTGTTCTTGCCTTGGTAATCCACAACATCGATGTAATCCAGGTAGGCATCCGCCCAGTAAACCAGCTTCTTCACAATATCCAGCGCCACAGCTGTGGGCCGCTCAATTTTATAATCCACCAGCCGGGTCCTGTTGGTGCCATCCATGTTGCAGCGCTCCACCTTGGCCACATCCCCGTAGTCGGTGAAGAACATCATCCTGCAATTTGAAGGGATAAATCGAGAATCTTTCTGACACTCAAGCAGTGAAAAAAATTGCATTTAAAAGACAAAAAAATAAACAAAATGTAAATATATTGAGATTGAATTATGAATTTGAACTTTGTCAGAGCATCACATAATTCTTTTTCAGCTTCAGTAAGTGATTTTGGATAGAAATCTAACAATAATAATAACACTGTAATTATTTATTTATTCATTTATTTAATTTTCACATGTATATTTTGCACATTATACAGCACATAGTTGGTTGCTTGAAAAGTAACCAACTAAAGTGAACTGCATATTCATGAGATCTGTTTTATCATGTTTGTGTGATAATTAAATCTTTTATTTTGAAAAGCCGAAACTCACAATACTGTATGTCTGACATTTGGAAGAAAAAAAAAAAAAAAGCAGCTCACACAACCTTGCTATAAGTAACCTCAGTGAGTCACATCCCCCTCGGTTCCATAATGTATAATATTTAGCGGAAAGAGTCACACAAACAATGAGTGTCAACCACTTCCTCTATTCGTCTCGTATTCAAGGTAATGTGCGCGATTAAAACCCCATTTGTGTCAATCATTTCGCAATTCCAGCACCATGATTATTTCCAAGTGTGTTCGGCTTCTCGCGTGGAGGAAAGAAAGCTGTGAAGCATATGTTGCTTTCAGCCCCATTTACTGTGAGGTAATGAAATGCAGCCTGGCGTTAGATAAATATTGTGAGGTATCCGAACTTTCCCTTGATATTTTTAGAAGTGCTTAACTGCAGCGGAGATGTCGGCAGTTGTCTGGAATTCTGGCAAAGACGCTTCAATTGTTCGTGCTTGACCCCGTTTCTTAACTTACTGCATTTTTCACAGCTGTCAAGCCATGATTGAGAACCACGGCGATGAAAAAATAGGACGAAGACTGCGGCTTAACAACAAACTGTTATAGGCAGCTGTAGTTTTAACCACTCATTTTTGCTCAACCTCGAAATGCGAAAGTAACTTTTCCTCAGTCGCTGTAGTTTGAAATTCACCCTTGTTTGTTTATATATATATATATATATATATATATATATATATATATATATATATATATATATATATATATATATATATATATAGCTATGAAACGAAGGCATCGATAGCTAGCACGTACTTTGTCTTGAGTGAGCTTTAATAGCTCACTTTATGAGTCATGAGCTCACTTGCTATGTAAAACACTATACGGGGGAATGTTGTGACTTTCAAGGAGGTGCGCTCGAAAGGTGTCACTTAAGTGATCCTTGTGTGAAGGAGCTATAAAAGATTAAGTAGCTTATTTTTATTTTGATGAACAGGAACTCCACGTATATGGATGAAGAGATGTTACGACAAGAACTCTATCTTTGCTGGGAGCTTTAGCATCTTTGAAGAATTTAAAATGCAAAACATCTAGAGAAAACCTTTGAAAGAATTAAGCACAACTCAATTTATAATAATAAAGACAATTATGAATATATTTTTAAGGAGTCATGGCTGAGGTCTTAGTTGTGATGTGCTGATGAAGCTTCACGAAACAGTGTCCTCAGTTTTAGTTTTAGTTTAGTTTTAGAGGCCACTAGATGGCACTCTAAAATCTTTAGATTTGAACAACCATTCAATTTTTAAGATGAGAGCGCCACCTACTGAGCTCTGAAAATAAGGACTGTTTCATGAAGCCTCATCAGCCCATCACCAGCTTTTAACATGTACAACAAATTTCAGACGCATCATCATGATTAAACACTAGTGTTTTTACTGTAACCTATTCAGTAACATTCCCCTCTATTTCTCTATTGCTTCTTCATTGGCTGCATTCCATTTTGTCCCTTACCTCTAAAAAAGATAGAATAAACAGAGGCAGTGACTCAATAACTGGGCCACTTGTGAGAAATCCCAAGCAAAGCCCCCAGTATATTTTTAATTCCCCATTTTCCAAAAGTTAATTGCTCTTTATTGGCCACCAATAAAGTTTGGGATCAACTTGAAATCCTAGTCAAATCTCTCATATATATATATGTCATCTTGCAGTCCAGGGTCCCAATAAAAAACGACTGGCTCCTCAACCAACACCAACCTTAAACATTTTATAATAATTATTTATGACAATAATAATGATTATTATTATTATTATTATTTTATAATAATATAATAGTGTAGTACCCCGTCTGACACCAATGAGGGGCAAGACCAAAGCGAATACAGAACCAACAGAAGCATCTCAGTTCTTCATTTGTTGAAAAAACAAACAAACAAAAAAACTAACATTTCATTTGCATGAAGAAAAAAATGTAAAAATGGACTAACAGACATCTGAACTTAGTTTGGTCTTGCTCTGGTTGTTGGCTACACCCCTCTCATTGGTCTTGGTTCTTGTTCTCTGGTCTCAGGTCACGTGGTCTCAACTACAACACTCTTGCGATTACTTTAAAACGTTCCAAAAAAAGTGTTTCCATCACTGTCTATGACAAAACCTTTTGTTTTCCAATTGCAAATTTTATTTTATTAAAACATCTTGAGGTCGACTGATTTATATGACAAAAAAGTGTTGTTTCCTCCTAAATAACTGTTTACATTCAGGAATGTTCTGAGGGAATCTGTGTCGCTCGCGGTCCAAAGTGAGCTGCCACACCAAGCTGTTTATATATGAGAGCATTTTGCATTGAAATCATTCCATGTGTCTGTGGTGACAAACTGTTGCTGCTGCTCATTCAACACAGTTTAAGGGTTTCTAAAGAAGATTTGAAGAATAAACTTGTGGAGCTGAAGAAGTTAACAGTGCAGTTTAGAACCTTGTCACGACTTTGAGATGTAAACCACGAACAGCACCAGATTCTCTTTTGCACCACAGATAATTTTCCATACAAGTGAATTCAAATCTGTTCCAGGCCATTTGATAAGTCTCAGTAGCTGCATATGGACTGGTCTATTCCAGGAAAAAGTTCATCCCACGCGTATTTAAAAAGTTACCGCGCGGATTTATCAGATCAGATCACTCGTCACAGTTCAGAGCGGCGGACTCCTAGCAAGACTTATCGCGCCATTCTTTGATCTGCAAATACTGCAAGATGGCTGTAATGTCCAGCTGTGGCACACGCCGGCAGAACTCCAGCAGTCACCAAAGATAATGAACGGCTACCACCGCGGCGAGTGAGGGAGCCAACATTAATCTGCGCCGGCAAAGTCGGGGGAGATGGGCCGACCTTTGAACCCGGGAGCAACGAAACTGTCAGCATCAGCAAGGAGCTCAGCTCCCCGAACAGGTGCACCGACACGTGGCATAATGATGTGTTCTTGGATTAGGAAAGTGCTGATGCGGCATCTATGACAAAATCCCTGCCAGATTCCTGGAAATTAAGACCCTTGACAAAACAAGCGGCGAGGGGGCCGAGCCATCAAATGTTGACACGCTATTTTTGATGTAATAATAATATAATATAATATAAATATAATATGAATATAATCATATAAATATAATAAGATGGGCAAATACTGACGATTACATGACCTCCACGGCTGTATTTTCATATATTTACAATATATATTACGATATTTACTAAAAGTTATTCAAGTCTAAAAACAAATAACAATAATGATAAATCAAATTAATGGCATTTCCATGTTTGTCAGCAGAAATAGTGGTTTTAAATGAGAGGAAGTGCCCCAATAAAAACACCAATTTTCAAGCTTCTATCCTGAAATTTTTCAAACTACAATTTTCTGTCCATTGACGCAATTGCATTTATTGTAATTACTGTATTTTATAATAATGTAATAGTGTGGTACCCCGTCTGACACCAATGAGGGGCAAGGCCAAAGAGAATACAGAACCAACAGAAGCATCTCAGTTCTTCATTTGTTGAAAAAACAAACAAACTAACATTTCATTTGCATGAAGAAAAAAAGTCTGTCTAAAGGACTAATAGACTTCTGAACTTAGTTTGGTCTTGCGCTAGTTGGTGGCTACACCCCCCTCATTGGTCTTGGTTCTTGGATCACAAATTTTCAAGCTTCTATGTTCTATGTCTATATTTCAAACTTAATAATAATTAATAATAATCCGTAATTTCTGGACTAAAAGCCGATACTTTTTTCTAATGGTCATTAGAAAAGTCAAGACGTGGCTAATATATGGATTTTAATGATGCATTTTTATTACTTTTTTTAATAATAATTATTTTTTTTTTTGTCCGGGAAATGTGAATAGTCCAATGTTCCGGTTATTGAGACACTGTGTTTATGCCATCTTTTTTTGAGATATGGGACATATGAACTGGAGACAAATTCAAGGTTTCCACCAGCTGGGCTGATGAGGCTTCATGAAACAGTGTCCTCATTTCAGAGCACAGAAGGTGGCGCTCTCGCTTTAAAAATGGAGCAAGGTTTCATTGGAACGGTTCTTCAACTCTAAAGATTTTACAGCAGTAGATGCCATTTTGTGGGCACTGACAATGAAGACGCTGTTTCATGAAGCCTCATGAGCCCATCACTACTCTCAAACCTGGTTCGAATGGAATATTGACAACTTTGTTTGCTTTTGTCTCATACTCAAACTCAACTATTTGATTTCCTTGCAGTTGCAAGCCTCTCTCACAAGCATTTAGATAAACATGAAGAAGAAAAAAGTCAAATATTGTATTTCTCATATGACTCAAAATCTGTGTTTATGTTTAACTTATAGGGTTGTATGGTGAAACAGAGGCTGACTGCAGCACTGCCTTCTCTGTCTCCAATCTGAAACCTATCGCTCGGGGCTGACACACCTCTCTCTGCCTCACATCTTGAGGAACAGCTGCACCCATGTCTCCCCAATTAGAGGCAGGAAGAAGACAAATTCTGTTTCCTACGTTCAGCCCTCCCTGCCCCCGTCGCCCCCCCGAGATCTGGCGCACGCATTCTATCATCCGTGAATACACACAACAGCAACCACCATTGTCAGGCGCTTATTGTTTAAATAAAGCGTCGAATTCTCATTGTACTCATTACAAATGCAGGGAATACTGATCTCAGGTCTGTCAGGAATTAAAAGACTGCAGACGTTTTGGTGACTTGCTCTCGTTTTTATTGGTGGCTGTTGGTTTTTTTTTCATCCTAACAAAAGACGCATGACACCAGAGGAGTCGCTTTCAGAGAAGCATTTCACAGCCCGTGCAGCACTTACCCCATTAGAGGATCCAGAGCGATTCCTTTAGGATTTTGCAAGTTGAGTTGCAGGATGGTTATACAAGTGTTCCCACTGTGGTCGCAGACAAATATCTTGTCAGTGGCTCGGTCAACAAAGTAGAAGTTACCCGTCAGCCAATCGATAGCCATCTGTTCTGCATCTGCAAGGAACACAACGAAGGGAAAAAAAAGAACATTAGAATTGGAGTTGCTTTGTGATACAGATTCATTGAGTTTTATGAGGATAGAATTGAATACATGAGTTCAGCCGCTGCCCATTTGTCTCTATTTTCCGAGGTCATCCGGGTCTTTCAAAATTTAGGTCACTGTTAGAAAGAACTCCAACCTGTGGTGCGAATAGGCGAATTTTGAAAGTTCACCAAGGCCTTTTAATTGGGTCAGTCATTGTTTTCATCCATTTAAATAGTTTGATAATAATAATGACATCAAAAAAAAAAAAAAAAAATACAAGTTGTTGACAATCTTTTATGCTCATTTTACATGAGAACATGTATTATTATTATTATTATTATTATTATTATTATTATTATTATTATTATTATTATTATTATTATTATTATTATTATTAGACCACAATTCAGGCCATATTGTTGTATTGTTTATTGTAAAATGTATTGTTTAATTAATTCAATGTAAAAAAAGGAATTGAAAAAAAAAAAAATGAAATTATTGACTGTTGAGAAAACAATCACTCTCACACGAGTGAAGGTGTCGGTCTTGCTGCCAAAAAGGTTACATCACAGACTGTGAGTCTTAAGTCAACTGAAGCTCATGTAATCCCTCCACCTACTCCCAAACTTAAGGCAACAGTTGACATACTTCCAAAAAGCTGCAGTTCCCCTCAGAAACACTGAACCCAGCGCATTCGTAGGAGTGCAGTCGACTTACTACGGTGGATATGACGTGTGAATTATGAGGGATAGCGGCGAAACAGACGTCTCCCTCTGTCTTGTATTTGCTACAGAGAGGAGACTATTAACTTTTCAACATCTCTATCGCTTTAATTGCTCATTATACTGCACACGCTGAAATACGTGAGGGAGGCTCATCTCAGCAGGAATCCAGAGCCTCCATGAGAAGATAAGAAAAGATTTGCATGAAAGGCCAGTAGAAGGATAAATAAGAAAATGTTTTGAAGTCCAATTTGCATAAATGCGTCAGACACAAAAGGTTCATGCAAAATATAAAGTTTATATATATATATATATATATATATATATATATATATATATATAGGTCAGTGGTGCACCCAGCTTAAAAATGCATGGAGATCACTTCCAAACTAGTTTTGAAAACGGGGTCCAGCATTGAGACCCTGACTCATGAAACAAACTGGGCAGTGTTCTGAACTGGAATCATCAACTCCTCACATCTTTTATTGACATTAAAGCGCTCAAAATGCGCTGTTTTCTCCCGCGTGTTCGAAGTACCGACACCACCGCTGGTCTCAGCTGCTGCTTCTCATCTCCGCTCTTCCAGGAGGTCGGCTCTGATGGTGGCGCTGCGGCCACGTGGACGAAGCAGGATTTTTTGAGTGCTTTAATGTCAATAAAACGGCTGATTTCATCGGACTGATGTTGCGACAGTCCCAGTATAAAGCACCATCATATCACAATAAGGCCCTAAATGCTATCTAAATCACATTCATATTTTGTCCTGTCTTCCAAAAAAAAAAAAAAGAAAAAGTGGCAAAAGGTGACTAGCAAATAAACATTTAACAAAGTTAGACTTGAAGTGTGACATAATAGTTGCAGTGCATTGCCTCCATAACATTTTGAACTTGTCCTGCAGTGGTATGTCCATCTTACGGTACGGAAATAAATGACAAGAAGTCGTTGCCATCAAAGTCAAAAGACACAAATTAGAGACTCCAAGTTTTTCTCTTCCATGAATAAAAGTCGTAAATGAAGTCATTTGCCTTTCATACACTACAATAAATACGACTAAATCATAATTTGCCTCTATGGCAGACAGAGCAGACCTGTAATGTATGCCATGGATGCCGTTTCCAATGAGTTAACCCACTGCTGCAGTGTAGAAAGAAACTATATAACACAGCTTTCATATCAGAGCATGTAATCCAATGCAGTCGGTGAGAGCATCTACCCACTTAAACACAGAGTCAATTAAACCCAATGAATGAGACCACGTCTTATGAAACCCAGCAGCTTTGAAGGAAAGCTATCGGGAGAAAAGTCACAACTGTTGACCGAATTAGCTCCGTAACAAATAAAAGCAGAAGTCGAACAGTAAAATGAACCTCACACATTTCTGCCCACCTTCATTGCTTTACAATTTACATTCACTTCCTGAATCGATTGGTTTTTTTTTAGGGTCCACATTTTCGATGACGGTTTTTTGTTACTGGGCGCCGTGGCGACTCAGCAGGCGTGTAGACCATGAAACGAAACCCCACTTGCACGTTTGAGTTAGATACGAGTTTCTGAGGACGCCCCGCAGAGCAGTTATGTCGTTTTGATTCTGTCTCTGGCGGAGAAAGCAGTTAACATTTGAATGAGTCCTGCCCCACATGTACCGTGCTGCGAATCCAGTTTCGCTCTCTCTCACTTCAGTCTATGAAAATCTTATTTGCCTCTTTTGTTTGGCCTAAAATGAAACTTTTTGTTTTTCAGACTGACACACAATTGTGACTGCTGACTGACCGTTGACTCATGTATATATATATATAAAATTATGGCAGCCAGTCGGCATCGTGTGCGACACACAGCGATCTACCACTACAGTATATATATATATATATATATATATTTGGAAGCAGCAAGATACTGTGAAAGCACTGAAGCACTGTAGCAGTTAGCACCTGCCTTTGACCAATCACAAAAAAGTCACCATTCCACAGAGGACCTACAGCCAAAAGATCATCAGCTTCCCCCCTCACCCGTGTCCAAGACATCTCCAACTGGCACTGCAGGCAGCCCCACCCAAGCGTTGCATCACCCCCGACCATCTGGGAGGAGGCGGAGGTGCCTCCACACAAGGTCAAGCTTCATCCTCTCCACCGCCAGGATGCTCAACTCTCGCAAAACAAATTCAAATCTCAACCACGGGAGAGAAAACCAAAGGAAGAAACCCAATCTATCACAGATGTTTGTCGTGCAGTTACGTAACCGTCATGATTCCGACTTCACTAAATCCCATCACATTTCCAGGTGAGGGAACCGAAGACCTACTTTGCAAGCTGTGTTGGGTTCTTATTTCCCGCTCTCGTGTGAAGCCGCGGAGGTTCCTCAGTTCAGCGCAGCGCAGTTGTCCGGCGGTCTCCGAAGACTGTACCCAGCAAACACTCTGCTGGTTGTGCTGGAAATCCACCGCCAGGGAGCCATTTAAACTCAGCGACCTGAGGGGCAGGAGGCCTGTTCCGTTGAGGTGTGTGATGGCGAGCCGACCCGATCCGGCGGTGAGGAGCAGCGAATTGGGGTCACCTGGATCTGAGGTACAAGAGGAAAAGACACAAAACAATTTAGCAATGATCCAGGGAAATTAGCCCTCTGAAAGTCGAATGAAAATAAAAAATGTAATGACTTTATGTGGATTCACTTGGACTCGCCACAAATGAATCAAACAACAAATAAACACAGCAGTTCATTTCAATACAAAACACTGTTTCTTTTTTTGGAAACTGACAACAATGTGGGGCAGAGTTTTGAGAGAGAATGTCAAACTACTGGCGTTAAACAAGACCATTCATTTCCATACGATAAACACACTCATTACGAAATAATTCACCAATAACTAGTGATGGGTTGATGAGGCGTCATGAAGCAGTGCCCATATTTTCAGAGCCCACTAGATGGCACTCTCTCCAGTAAAGTATTGGAATTTAAAATAGCATTTCAAAGAAACCTCACAACATTTTTAATATAAGAGCGCCACCTACTGAACACTGAAAATGAGGACACTGTTTCATGAAGCCTCACCAGCCCATCACTACAAAAAAAAAAACACGCACACACAAACATACAGTAAGACATCTACAATGGTTTTGGTCGTGATTTCCAGTTTTCTACCGCCATCATTATGACGGCAAAGGTTCCTACTTTTTTGATCATTCTTAGAAGACATTACTACACGATCAATGATCTGAGGAAGCAAGCAAAATATTTGGGATTTTCTCCGGCTCCTTTGGCTGTAAAAATCTCAACAGCCCCCCACTGTGATGAAACCTTCTAACTACCAAACGTGGATTTAACTGAGTCAAGTAGAGAAAAGAAAACACCACAGGTGACGCTGAAAAAAAAATCACACAACCTTCAGGAATTAAATCACATTTTTCAATGTCTAAAATCACATTCGGATATTGGGAAAAAAAAAAATAAAGATATCTCCTCCTCACTGACAAAAGCGGTTCAGGACTGATCCAAGGATGACACTACGTTTTGAGTGCGTTGTGTATAAAATGTCTCTTTTATTTCTGAAATAAGTTCAGATTGCCTTTCTCACTGAGAACATGCTAAAGTCTGGTTGGAAGGTTGGTCCCATCATTTTCTAGCTTTGAATTTTATACACATGACACACATCTTCCTGCCTCATATATTATTCATTCATTCATCTTATATTCATTATCATCTGCTTCTTCCTTTATGGCTCATCCCAGGCTGCTGAGGTCTGTCTCGGCTATTACGGCCGATAGACACTGGGGGAACCCAGACACTGAAACCTGCCGAGAATTTCGAGCAACTGATTCTGCAACACAGAGGCCTCTCACACCGACACAGTGCTGGCGATGGACTGGGCGCCGTTCTGGACCCGTCCAGTGGAAGCGGAACTGAAGTAGAAGGCCGCTATGAAGTGATGCTCAGTGCTAGCGCTGCAGATATTGTGAAATAACTTGTTGCTTTGCTGAGAGTAATTGTTTTCATCCAATAATAACGCATACAGTGACGCTTGATGATGGATCCTGTAAGCGAATGAAACACTGGTTATTTTCGGCTGTAGAGAGCGATGACGTGTTCTCTCCCCTCTTTATTTCAGCCTGATCAGCTTGAGCAGGTAGCGCTAGCAGCTTGAGATACGGTGGCCTGAAGTGGACATAAAGCCTCACTGTCGAGGGATTCATGAAAAACTGTATATATATATATATATATATATATATATATATATATATATATATATATATATATATATTTTTTTTTTTTTTTTACTTAAAACATGCAACAAGCCTGTGTCATGGATGCTTTAATAGTAGGCTAAAGTAAAAGTCTTTAGAATAATCGTCCCCACCACTTCTCAAAACCAACTGACGCTGCTGCATGTATTTTTGGCATTATTTTCGTGACATTTATCATGAAAATGTTTAAACAGAATGAGCAAATACATGAGCATTTGTCATCGTGTTATGACACTGTTCCCTATTTTATAATATTTAAGTCACAAAATTATGTTTAATCTAAGATTCGTTCTTATTTCTCCCTCAGCATTTTTGCTCGAGGGCCCCTCAGGATATTTAAAGGCCCTTCCTGTTGCACTGCATCCCAAACAAGTTCCACACCACCGTGACCTTAAATAAATGTATATTCACAAGTAACCATCGCTCCAGTTACTGCACCACTAGTGACGCTGTATGCGAAGTCATTAAAAATCCACCTGGGCATCAGGTTCATTTGTGTTTATGGGTAATCATATTCAGTTTATTCCACCTTGGGCACCAGTCAAATTGATTAAAAGCTGTGGGGCTTCCATCCCCAGCCAGCAAACTTCTACCTGCCACTGGTAACCAAACAAAAAGGAGTCTATGGCTGAGGCAGCAGGCGAAATATTTTCCTCACATCGGTTTATTTTGGCGATGAAGACTGACTCGCCCACATGTGTCAGGCAGCCAGTTACTCACAAGTCTTCATATTGAAATGCTCTTGTTCGTTAATTCGGCGCGCGATAGATGCGGTCACTGGTGAATCACATTCATCAAAGCAGCCCCAACATGCCAGCGCCAGATAAAAATAAAATCCTCATGGTAAAGACAATGATGGTTGACGTCGCTCACCTTGCTTGGCTTTGCAGGATCTCTTGTCGGGCTGGAGGATGTATCCTTCCACGCAGCTGCATCGGTACGACCCATAGGTGTTGGCGCAGGTCTGGCTGCACGCGCCGTACATGGCACATTCATCATGATCTTACGGTTAAAAAAAAAAAAAAAAAAAAAAAAGAAGAAGGGAGATTCATTTGTAACAAATTAGGTGCGCTGAAACATGACCCAAATACATAAAGTACACCTCACGCCGGCACCTACGGCATAATTACTTTTACAACCCCGATTTCATTTCCGCTGAGCCGCGGCACCTATAGGCTTCATATATCTCTTCTAAACAGGATCAAACTCACGGAGCACTGCTGCTTAGTTAAACATCTTCCTTCAGCATAATGCTGCTACTTCATGACATGGCGCCGGTAATAGTCTCCTAGTGAAGGCTGATTTGAAATGCATAGCTGACACGAGAATTTCGTTTTCATAGCTGCTCAGTAGTCGTACTGCAAAAGCACCTCGGGAATATTAAAGGCTGCAGAAATGCAATCTAAATGTTACATTATCATACTGATGTGAAAAAAAAAAATATGTCAAGTATGTGCCAATATATTTCTCTTACTTGTTTATCTGATCTAGAAGAATATTTCATATATATATATATATATATATATATATATATATATATATATATATATATATATTTTTTTTTTTTTTTTTTTTGTTTTTTTTGTGTGTGTTTGTGTGTATTGGATTTATATATTTTCTGTCTGCAGTACTCTATACTCTATTTATATTTGTCCAAAAACACAGCTAAATTGTGCCTATTCGTTGGATGTTGGATGCCAAGTCATTCAAATTCACAATGAGTTGGCCAAAAGCTGCAAAATAAAATGTGATTTTCAGGGGGAAAATAATTCAGTTACGATGAAAAATAAGTTGCAAAGTGATCTCTCCGCATAATGAAAAAAGAAATATTTTTAAAGTATTGATACTGTGCTGTGCAAAAGCCAAAATATTATGGAGGTCCTGAGCTCCCAGCAACTATCGATCACAGTGGTCAATGCGCAAACTTGTTTTTGCCCTGTGTGGCAGCCTCACAATCTTATGCTTCACCTTGTCACCTAGTCTTTTCTCTTCTTAAATCTCTGCAAGTATTGTGTGAATCTTTATTTTACTATCTATAATAATAATAATAATAATCTGCACCATAATCATCATCATCAGGGAGGAGGCCGACATGTTTTTAACCCCTCAAGACCAGTTGAGTTTTGCATTTACATTTCTGAATTTCTGAAAAATGGACAGCAAATCCGGTTACAGTTACAGTCAACACGACGTACAGTAAGGATGGAATCCACATTACTGTATGTATTTTTTTCACTTTTGCAGTCTCCAAGCATTTTTCTAAAACTGACAGTAATCTTCTGACATCTCTACAGCGCAGAACTTTCAATGATTTTTCAATGTTGCACAGTTATTACTAAATTTCAATGTAATAAATGTGCATTTCAAGTTATTGCTCATGTGTCCAGCATCCACATCACCCCTTCATTTTTACCTCCTTTTCCATCTCCGCTGTCTGAAATGGATCCAGACAGGAGCTAAAGGAGAAGCCCTTCACTAAAGGGCCCCCCACCCCCAGCAGCTGTAACAAACCCACCTCTGCAGCTCTTCCCATCGTCGCCGACCTCAAAGCCGTCAGCACAGAAACAGAAGGTGCCATTTCTCGTCATAATGCAGCCGTAGCGGCAGCGGAGCTCGTGGCAGGCTGACAGGAGCTCTGCAGGGACAAGAATTAAGAATGAAAAAAAGTCGGAATAGGAAAAAAAGGGTGACAAGCAGGAAAAGGAACTTGGAGATGCAAGAAATACAAGCTTGCTTGGACAGCTGCATCCATACAAAAATTGCTTTTTATTTTGGGCTCTTTTCCAAGTCGACAAATGGATGACGTTTTACATTGAGAGTGAAGAAAACATTAACTCCCTGCTTAAAAATCTATACGTATTAACATCCATTCGCCCTCTGTGTCACTGCTTTGCAAATGAAACTCAGGAGACTTTATGATTCAGAATAATGGCGGTAAGCAGGAGATAAAGAGGGGAGAAGCTTTTGAGTGAGTCCGATCGATGAATGACAGGCTTGTATGTTTGCAAATGCCGTCCCGGCTCATCTTGATGTGTTTGAAGATGATATGAAAAAATATTGACTGGTCCTTTTACTAGGTAAAATAGCCTGACTCATTTTTTTTTTTTTTAATTCAGAATAAAAGCCCAAAAGTGCACCTGCACATGTAAAAATGTTTTTTTTATTTTAATCCCTAAAATGTTATGACCCACTTGATGTTTGGATTAAAAATAATTCATAAAATATTATAAAAAATGAGGTTCCCGTTTCTGGACAAATTGCTATTGTTTTTGGAATAGATTTGCCAACAATTCCTTCTTTATGAGAGTCTGTTAAAGGCAACCTTTGAATGATGAAACTCCATCTATGGCGGAGTGAATGGCAGCAGAAGAAAAGGCAGTGGAAGTGAAAGCGTAACCCTCAAATCACAGCTTTAATTGCACAAAGATTAATAAGGCGCTGGAGAACGTTCATTAATGTCAGCCTCAGACAGCAACGATAAACGCTTTTATCAATCGTTCCTTTCTATATTGAGACGGTACTGAGCGGCGCAGTCTTGGCAGTTTGTGACTTGCGAGTATCTTGTTGTATTCAGTGGGTTGTTGCCAAAGCTACGGTTATTCGGGATCATTTAAGCTGTCAACATTTGCTTCCTGGGAATGTCACAGCTATTTGTTAATGGACCATTTAAAAAAAAATTGCCGTTTTCACGAGTGAGTAAGGATTTGATGAGCCATAACTTGGAAACTAAAATTTAATAGTAGAAAACATAAGGGGCGACATCAGGGGCAGCTTGTTGTCTGGCTGTTGGGAAACGGCTGTTTGAGGGATGGGTGAGGGTGGAACAGCGATGGGCTGATGAAGCTTCATGAAACAGTGTCCTCGATTTCAGTGCTCAGCAGGTGGCGCTCTCGGTTGAAAAAAGATTTTTCATTTAAATGGTTTTTCAACTTCAAATATTTTGGAGCAGGGAGCGCCATCAAGTGGGCAATGTAAATGAGGACACTGTTTCATGACGCCTCATCAACCCGTTACTCGAAGCACCTTAAGAAACAACTTCTGTGAGAAGGATGTTCTTGGAAGGTAGTGATGGGCTGATGAGGCTTCATGAAACAGTGTCCTCATTTTCAGAGCCATCTAGATGGCGCTCACTGCTCTAAAATCTTTTGATTCGAACAACCATTTCAATATAACCTCATTTTTAAACCGTGAGCACCATCTACTGAGCTCTGAACATGAGGACACTGTTTCATGAAGCCTCTTCAACCCATCACTATTGGACGGGCCACGATCTGTCAGCAGCTTATAGACCTGTTCACTTGATGTTTTCAATTTATTTATGTATGTTTCGCAGAGTCCTATCAGTATCTTCTCAGTAAAAATGCTTCATATATTAACCTTCTCAGTCAACTAATGCATTGTTCACACAGGAAAATTCTACGGAAATTTGGTCGTTCATGTGAGCAGAAAGTCCGCTGGATGAAATGTGATGAATGTGTTTATTTCATTTAGTGTAGTTTGTTGATTCAAACAGTCAAGCCATCTTGTACCAAGCGTATGAAATAAGGATGACGTCTCTCTTTCATCTCGTGCCTCCAGAAATCAATGCACAACAACTAGTGATGGGCTCATGAGGCTTCATGAAACAGTGTCCTCATAGTCCTGTCAGTATTTTCTAAGTGAAAACGCTTCAGATATTAACCTTCTCAGTTAGAGATTTTGGAAAAAAAAAAAAAAAAATTATTGTCATATAAATTGGTGGAAAAACGGAATTTTAGATTTTCAAAGTATGCGGCTGAAAACGTGAACACTAGGATTTGGGTGCGCGACAGAGTGTACTTGGTTTCTGAAAGAGCAGAGGTTGCACGTACAAAGTCAGATGCAGGTCACTGGTACCTTTACTGGGGTGTTACTGCAGCTGTAATTGTGACTGTAATGGCCTGCACTACAGGAATCCATCGCCTAATTTATTACTATTTTAACGTTATTTTTTAGTTTTTCATGCTTAAAAACAAGTTTAATATCATTACAAAGTGCAATCTAATTACATAAAAAATAAATAACGCAAAATAACCAGTGAATTACAAGGGCAGAAAGGTCAAAAACCATATATGTGAGCCAAACCACTGACTGCTGGTACATTAGTATGGATTTGTTCGGCAGCGGAACACTGTATTTCCGTGCGTGTAAACAAATCACCAAATCAATTAAAGGCACAGGTCCACAGATAATGAGCAATGCCTGGTTCAAGGGCACTCCGAAAAGCCTGGGATAAACATCATATTATTCAGATCGCTAGGCTATTCCTCCCGCAGCCATGTTTTAAGTACCTAACTCATTTGAATTACAGAGCCGGTGAAAGGAGAAGCTGGTAATAAGTGAAAGTCACTGGTTAAATTTGCTTTATCTCTGCAGCCTCCGGATTCGTTTTGATGGACTGAATGTTAAGTAGAATGACAGCTTTTTTCATTTGAGTGCAAAGAACTTCTCGGGCTACGGGGCACAAGCAAACACCGAAGTATTAAAATGGTAAAAAGCCCAGATGCGATGAACGGGACATTTATTAAACCTCTGGCGCCTTATGGAGGCAAAATGATTATTTGCGATGGAAGCACTCAACTTCGATAAGAGAGGCATGCACACGCATCCATGGGAAATTGCTCCATTTACAAAGAGTAATGGAAGACAGAATAGGACTCAGCACGGTGTTCCACAAAAACAACTCATGAGGGCTCAAGTAGCATGTGCTTGATCGTGTCAAATATCTTCATGTGTCAGTGTAGTCAGGTTCAAGTGGTACGACGCCAAACAAAATTCATCCACACGCGGTACAGTAAATGCATCACAGAAAGGCTTGAAGGTAGAATGGAAACCTGCTCCTGCAAAACGTGTTCAATATATATTCAAGTTGGACCCATGTGACCATTCAAATAACCCATTTATTCATAACTGAAAAGGCGACGCATCTCAAGCTCCCATTTTGTTAGTAACCGCGGCAAAGATTTTAGTGAGAGTTTTTAGGTTTTATGGTTGGGTTGGTTCCGACAAACACATCTTCTTTAGATGTCCTTACACCCGGTAACATTAACTACTGACTCAGCTGACTCAGATTTTGCTCGCTCACACCTGTCAAATCTGGGGCGGCGTGGGCACTTCACAGGATGCACTGCCCTTTTGAGGGTACCGACCCATAGAGCTCAACTCAACTTCTGGAAAGTATGTTACACAAAACCCAAAGTTGAACCGACTGTAAATTGACTGCTGTGTTTCCAAGAAGTCCTTTATTGTGTTGGGCTGATGCGGCTTCATGACGTAGTGCCCACTAGATGGCACTCTCTGCTCCAAAATATCTCGATTTAAACTACCATTTCAATGAAACCTTCATCAGCCCATCACTAGTGCTTTTTACATCACGTTCCAGTTTCCTTCGCAGTGGGAAGTCGGAGCCGGCATTTACGTCACAGTTCAAAAACTAGGTCAATAAACTCCAGTTGTTGAACTCGGAAAACAATATGAAGACCTCCACGGAAGTTATTTCCACACTCGTGCGTGTTGCGTTTGTGATCAGAAAGTCCGCAGGATGAAATGTGTAGAATGCATTTTTGCAAGATCGCTAAATGCTAACATGCTTCCCCGGACATAAACATGAAGTGGCGTATGAAATAAGTACTAGTGATGGGCTCATGAGGCTTCATGAAACAGTGTGCTCATTGTAATAGCCCACTACATGGCACTCTGGATTTCAACAACTATTAATGAAACCTCACATCATTTTCAAACCAAGAGCACCACCAACCGGGCTCTGAAAATGAGGACACTGTTTCATGAAGCCTCACATGTCCATCATGACAATTGCACATTTATTTGTGCAAATTTGTGCTCAGATTTGAAAGCACATTCATCTACATTTTCACCTCCCTGAACATAACTTAAAGCCCTAGGAAAGCATGTTAGCGTTATCTCTATCTCGCAAGCTATGGACCTTTGAAAAAGGAGAATAATTGGATTTAACACGGAGTTCCACAGCCAGGTGTCGATCATCAACGTACAATGAGCCACTAATGGTGAGTATATATAAGCCATCAAGTCAATAACTGACATTGTGTAGCGCATGTTGGCGCCTTGTCTACCTGTTACGCAGCTATTCCTCTAGCTCAGGGCCCAGTAGTTAAAAGTCCCTCACCGTTTCTAATAACAAGAGGTAGATAGAGTTCAAGCCACCTGGACAACCTTCACCTCTGTTCAAGAATTCATTAGCGAATGTTTCCACTCAATGAGAAATACTTCAAGTTGCTATTTGTTCACGAAGCCGCTGCCTCGTTTGCATGCGGCGATGTGATCGCCGGAGGCTGTTTTGGATGAATCTTAAACAGCTGAGTGTGCGTCTGAGGAGCAGGCTCACCAGAGCAGGAGACAACTCGGGCTGTCGTGTCGCAGGTGCTTTGCCTTCTGTGATCATAACATTATGGTATCAAATTACAGACGTTAATTATTCATTCATACGGAAAACACTCGGCTGTCGATGCTTCACGACGACTGAACACATGGATACATCTGCCACACAAAGTCTGTGGATTGGGATTTAATGTACATCGATTTTGAAGGAATATTTGCAAGGTATGAGACGCTAAATGTCTGAGATTCTGAGGCTAATATTTCTGATAAACCCTAAAAATAGTCTATTAAATATGAACTTTTTAAAAGAGGAAAATTACTAGCATGTGGATATATTAGCATCATAAGAGAAGGAAAATGGTGCATTGCCAAAATTACAAAAACAGTAAACGGAGGAAAGCACTTTTACTATAATTGCTGTGACATTGATCTTTTGTATTCGATGAGATTTGTGGCATTTGAAATATCATTGATCATCAAATTCAAATGCGCGCACAAGTACAGTGGGTGGCTGTAGCCAGTAGAAACCCAGTAGAAACCCACTTTGCACAGCAGTGAAATTTGTTTATGACTATTTTGTTGAAAGGTCAACAGATTATCGCCGAAAACGTATTGATGGAGGTAAATATCACAACAAGAAGTGGGGATTAACACTTACTTGTTACAGGAAGCTTTAGTTGAGAACCTTCCAAGCTTCGCACTTCTAGTTCGAGACATGATGGGGGAACATGCGAGGCTGCATTTCTGTTTGCACACTTGCTTTCCAGTGTGTGCTCAAAGTCCACATGCATTATTATTCAAGACATGAAACAGCAGCAAACATTCTGTATTGAAGCCCCTTACAAAGCGAATACAAGGTGATATTCTAAACTAATCCTGAGATATTTTCAAAGGCGGCAGATGATCAGATTCCTCGCTGAAGATGCTTGCAAACACAACGGAGACTGTGTTTACAGCCAAAAGCACTTTATGCTTTATATACTGCTCGACAATTGCAAGGGAAACTATGAGCTCAAGTGTATTTATATGTGAAAGGAGCACGATGTGGATAGGAATATCAATTTTGCTTGTACGTGTCCAACACTTCTGAGCAGAGGAATGTTACTGTCATGACAAAATTATGTCAAATAAAAGGCTGAAAATGTGTCTCTGAGCTTGGTCATAACAGAAACAAAAAAACAAATAAACTCTTTCTGGCTACACGCGTCATTGAACACAAGTGAAATTTCAGTCGAATACTAATAATATTGTTGGTTAATATTGTGGGTTATCATCCAACAATCAGTCAACTGTATCACCCGGATGTCAAGTGACATTTTTGCGCTGCAGACACTTGGGATCAGTGTGAATCTCCAGCTGACCCGCAGATCATAACATTTTGATCAGTTTCTGTGTTTATCAAATGCCAGCTGTCATTCAAAATGTGAGACACAAAACCCGCCGCAGCCAGTCCATTGTTGGTGCTGCCATCAATTAAGCTGGGATGAACCTGTAAAGCAATGACAAAAACAGGGCTTCTTCATATGGCGAAGAATCTATTCGCCCAGAAATCAAAGGTGCCAAGGCAAACTGACATGAAGCTAAGTTGATAAACCAAATGCATGGACCAACACGTCTGTGGTTTGGAGCCGTTTCCTGTGTCTGTTTCATGAGACAAATGGTGGGAAAGTGGTTAGACTGGGAGACAAAGTGACTGATCATAAGCTTAATATAAATGACATAGCTCATTTCAGCGCGTGTCACAGAACGAAACCACAGTCCAAATAGAGGTTTCTCTCCAACCGTCTGCTGCTCTGACTGCTGGCATCAATGCTGAGACAAAGTCACGCCATTCCATCGACCAACTATAACAGTGGTGTCCAAACTGTTCCAGAAAGGGCCGCAGTATGTGTTCCAACCCATCAAACACACACAGTTAAACCAATCAGGTGACGTTGGATCAAAAACCTGAATGCAATGGGGCCCTTGGGGACCAGTTTGGACACCCCTGAACTGGAATATACAAATGTGGAAAACACATTTTATTCTATACTTCCTGAGCTTTGTCTTTGTTTATAGCTCATACAAAATAACCACCACGTAATATGGGGCAGTTTAACACCTACAAAGTAAAATGAAAATTGTAAATTAAAAGACAAACAGAGCTGGAGGCTGATGGGTCTTCGATAATTTCTCGGGCTGAAGTCACTGCGGTAGTCAAAAAACTGCACGGTGGCAAGACTGCGAGATTCGTCCTGAACTGCTGAAAGCTCTGGGTGTTGATGGGTTGTCTTGGTTGACACGCCTCATGAACATTCTGTGGAGATCTGGGTGGGTACCGGACGAGTGGCAGACGGGGGTGGTGGTCCCTCTAGAGTCATCACACTCCTCAGCCTCCCTGGTAAGGTCTACTCTAAGGTGCTGGAAAGGAGGGTCCGATCGATAGTCTAACCTCAGATTCAAGAGGAACAATGCAGGTTCCGTCCTGGCCATGGAACTACGGACCAACTCTTTACTCTTGCGACTGTTCTTGAGGGTTCCTGGGAGTGTGACCAACCCGTCTACATGTGCTTTGTAGACTTGGAGAGGGCGCATGACCGGGTGCCCAGAGATCGGTTGTGGGAGGTGCTTCGGGAGTATGGGGTGAGTGGTTCTCTACTGAGGGCTGTTCAATCTCTGTATTCCTGGAGTGGGAGTTGTGCTCGTATACTTGGATGCAAGTCCGATGTGTTCCCAGTGAGGATTGGTCTCCGGCAGGGTTGTGCTTTGTCCCTTATCCTGTTCTTGGTCTTCATGGACAGGATTTCGAGGCGCAGCTCTGGTGAGGAGGGTTTGCGGTTTGCTGGCCTGAAGATCCAGTCTCTACTCTTTGCAGATGATTTCTGAGGGCTTCATCATCGGGTGACCTACAGCTCACGCTGGATCGGTCCATGAGTTCGAGTTGGCAACCCACACAAACACATAAGCAATGTATTCAGACACATGGATGTGCCAAGCAAAATGAAAGGCTTTTGACGTCATAGAGGGAAACATACATTGTGAAAGTAAATGATGAGGGAAGTGAAACATGAGGAGCTGGTGTGACAGCTGCTGTGTCCTTAGCGCTGTACAGAATTACGGTGGCCTGGAGAGATGATGAGGACAGCGCCTTTAAACGCGTCTTGGGGGCTTAGCCACCACAATTAACCTGGATAAGCATGTTGCCGGTTAGCAGAGAGAATTGCAGATAAGTGCGGCATCAAGTAGGAACAGAAAGCCAATACAACAAAAACAAAATATGCCAGACACCTGAAGGGGCACGGCTACATTACTTCATAAAAGGGAAGTGAAAACACGATCGAAAGTGTCTCAGCAAACTTAAACAACCTTTCTCTCAAACAAATACCATCACCAGAGGATGCAGATGTTTCCATATTTTACTTTAATTCTGTTGAATTGATGATGGTCACCTCTGGCACAATAACGCAACAGGGAGCAAAAGTACCTCTCAACCTGTTCGGGCTGCAATTCCCAATCTCTAAATGAGGTTTACAGCACATTCCGCGGGAATCGTCGACGTCGGTACCCTCTGGGTGGTAAGAGTGACAAGATTGATTCAACCGTGCAGAAATTGGGTCATAGAATCTCCAGGGTTAAAATGAAAAAAAAAAAAAAATCTGAGAATTTCCAGATATTCGTGGAGGGAATTATTCTTCATAAGATGATCACAGGGCCGCAATTTATTGATGAGGTTTGAGAAAGTTGTCTGAGAAGCTTAAAGTGTGTCAGCTTTGATGTGACACCGAGCTGTCCGGATGATCTGGAAGGTAGTTACGTGTAGTTTCCAACAAAAAAAAAAAAAAGTAATCCTAAGTAACAAACAGGAGTGGAACACACACGTGACAGAACACGTTGCTAATCCCTTGTTACACAATTTGCTTGGGGATTTGTGAGGCAGCTGACATGCCCTTAAATATTGGAAGACACGTCACGGGGTGGGTGTCGGCGTCTTACAGCGAATAATAAAACTTTAATTCAAACCACTTCCAGGGAGCAAAACACACTGTAGGAGGGTTGGATGACACCGGATTGTGTCCTCACATTAGGGAGAGTAATGACGTGAGTGACAATATGCTGCCAGACTGTGGAACAACAAAGTAAGTCGCATGAAATATTGATTCGCCTGCTCTTGTTTGTATAGTGTGCACTGGGGCTTGGCAGTCAATTCTTACCAGGGTTACCGGGATAACAAGGCTCAGGCGAGACATGAAAGCAAGTTTTAATTTCTGGCTGATACGTCTCCTTTGTTAGGAATTATTAAGAGCGTCGGTATTAAAAAATAAATAAAAAAATACCCTTGTCAATGATTCAAAGACACATTAGTCTGGCTATGGTAAATTGTTACGCCATTAGAAGAGCAGAAGTTTAATAAATATGCTAATCTGTCTGTTTCACGACACATTTTCCAGTCGGAGAAACTTATAAAAAAAAAAAAAAAAGATGACGATTCAAACCCCTGGAGAATCAATTTCGATTGTTTAAGTTTTTCAGAACGCTCTGATGAAAAGTTAATCAAGTGAGATGATTGAATTTTGTTTCGACAGAAAATAAATCAACTTGTTTGTGTAACTATTGTGAGCCACAGACAGTCTGGTTCTGGAGTATCGCCAGGCTGCCTACTAATTCCTATCCATCCCCACAAGCTCCTTTGATATTATTTTCTTTAGTTTTCTGAGCCTCCATATGACAAGACGCTGCGAAGTGTTTCAACTATGACCCTGTTCTGACACTGTAAAACAAGGAGCCCTGTTTTCTCTTCATTTTATTTCAAACCAAAAGCAGTCGTAATTTGAATCTTCAAAATATTAAGAATCACTGCTCTACATCAAGGGCATATGAGATGCCTTTGACAAAATGAGCTATGAAATGTAAATCACCTCCTCTGCCAGATTACCCTTAGGTGGCAGAAATAGATCAATGTGTTTTGGGATCAAATGCATTACTGACGCCTGCAGAGAGCGGAGATAATAGAGGCTGAGCGAGACAGAAAACTGAGGAGTAGCCAAGGAAAAAGATGTCACTGGAGAAAGAGGACGGTCGTCCGGGAAGATGGGACTGGTGTCATGGATGCTGAGGAACAGAGATGGAGGGAAACTGAGTGTAGGATTAGAAGAATCTACGATCGTTTTCAGTCTGTATTTACGTGGGTTCAGTACGACATAGCTGACACACTTACAGTCGTAATGGTGTGTGGCTCTAAAAAGTGCTCATTTTATGAGTGCCGCCAGGCAAGGAGGTGGTTGGTCCTTGTTGTTTTACCAGGACAATAAAAAAAACCTCTTGACTACCAGAGAGCTTTCTCCAGTCCTGCCCCGATGACTCCGTTAGAGCCTCCCATGATCCAGAGGATTATCCAGAACACCAACAACATTTAAGTGCCTGTTCCTTTCCTGGAAGTTTTATTGGATTTTTTTTTTTTTTCAAAAAAATTCCAAATTATTTTGTGAAAAATTCTCATTCTGAAGGCATGAAATTGAGGTGGACTTAAACCTTTGTGCATCGCATGTTGACACATACTGGAGATGCTTCACTATGTCTCAACTTTCAATATCAACGTGTCCCCTCCGGTATGACGTTCCAAAAGGACGGGTCGGGGACCGGAGAGGCGTGACGACAGAGGGATGAGGGATGATAAAGTAGATCACAAGCAGAAAAGGTAGTGTGAATCGCACCAACTTCACAATCTGCCTTAAGGTCCTTTGACGGTGCACCTTAATCCGAGTCGAAATCCCAGCGTGAGGGGCTCAAGTGCCAGGAAGGACCACAGATCTTTCCTCGTATTTCTTATAGCGCTTTATGTGGCTCTCTAGCTCTGACTTAAGGGCAGGATCTTTCAAGTGACACAGTTATCACCCAGTGGCACCCTTTGGCGACAACAAGGAAGGCGGAACATGCTTCCAATGAAAGGCACAAGAATGACTTTGGCGACACCCTGGAACCCAAAAGTCCCCTTGAAAATGGTTTACCACCATCGCTGTCCCCCATATATTTGAAGGTTTCTCCCAACTAAAACACCTGGAGATCCCACCAATAACCTCAAAGGTAATGTAGTAAAGCTTGTATAATCAATAGCACAATGTAGCTTTATCGTAAAAAAGCCAAATGAAACATAGGGCTCATTTTATAAAACACATAATATAGCCCCATTCAAGAATTCAAAGAAAGTACATGTGTCAACCTTTATGGCATCAAGCTCATCATCCTTTGTAGGAAGCAGTCAAATACGACTGTATAAATACGACTCAACTGTGATGAAATAACTGTGAAGACGCAGCAGCTCCACTTTCTTTTCATGTCATTCATTTCCAAATAGAGGATCTGTGCAACCTTCCACAAAAATATTTCATCACAAGGAATTAAGGATAAAAGAAATAGAAGACAATAATGCATTATAAAAGTAGCATGGAGGGCTTCAGATAAGAAATACATAGACAAATGTTAAAGACTGCACAAAAATGTTTTCACGCTTTCGACAGTGCTACGGTTTCCACATCGTCCCCATGGGAGCTGGAGTGAGGTCGGCAAATGTTGCATGTGACCCTGAGGCTGTACAACTCTCACACTGATCTAGTGGTCCACATAGACTCAGGTTGGCTTTGACCTCGCGAGTGTAGAAATGCACATGGACAAGTGGACGTTTATGACAAAATGAAAAAAAATATCAGGTTGACATTTCAAGGCCACTTTGTTCTGCAGCTGGCTGCTTTACATTATCTGATGGAGTGTATAAAACAGGTCGTGATCTTCTCACACCTGACTGGAACCAGAGTTTTGACTGTTCACTGTTTATTAACTTTTACACAGAGGTAAACCTTGGTCGTTTCAGACATAAAAGACAGGACGTGTCCAGATCCAGATGAAAACGTTGGCAGGATTTTAAGGACTGATAAGAGTTCAAATGATTGAAGCGGCGCCAGGTAGAACGTTCAGTTGGAAAGCAGCACTGGTCCTTTATTCGCCGTGCAGGTGCGTTTGTTGCCTATCACGGTTTGTACAATAGCAGGAAAAATCAAATCCGAATCGACGCCCAACTCTGTGTCGCAGCCCTTTTCTGAAGGATAGTTTAGCCAAATAGACGGGTGGAACTGGACGTAGATGATCCCGGTATTTCAAAACCAATTCCCTTTCCATTAAGTCCGGGTCAGGGTGCGTGGAAGCCGCTGACAGTCATGTACTGCAACAGCAATGCTGCTTCTTGTTTCAAGGCCCGTGTGACATTTTTGGAACAATTGGCAGCGCAGAGTAGAGATCAGGAAGAGACAAACTTTCCTGCTGAGGAGAAATCCTTACATTCAAAGCCCTGGGGACATGAAAGAGAAAGAAAAGCAGCCGCAGTATAGTGTGAGCCGCTTCACTGGCAACCAAGACTAGCACACATGTGGAAGCTGCTCAAGAACGCAGCATTGTTTTTTTTATGTTAGAGTCAGTCGAGCAAACATAATTTGCTTTTCATTGTCATTAATGTGCGAGTTAACAAAGCATGAACATCTGTGAGTTTGTTGTGTGATGCGCGCCGTTCTGAAATTGACCTGTTTTCCTGATGAGGACATTTAGCACGCACTGCAGCGTCCTCCATCTGCAACTAAACTGAATGTCGAGCGGTTATAGGTATTAATGATGGAGGCAATAGCTCATGTCGCTCCCAATTTGTTTTGCACAAAAATAAGTGCAGTCTTATTGTCTGGCGCCTCAAAGTTCGAGGGTCATTGGAGCCAAGTCAGTATCTTTATGAAGCTTATTGACTCAATGGTCATTTCATAAGCCACAGATTCAGTGGTTTAAGAAGCAGTGAGGGAGGGTTGAAATGTTGGCCCCCAGACACTTTCAGCACCTGGACAGGCAACTCCAACTCAAGAGTTGAGACAATGTTTTCGCAGATTGCATTGCTACACACAATCCAGCCAACGTGTGACTTTGCGGATGCATCAATTCAGCTCAGCTTGGTTTTCGGCTCTTTAGAAACGCTTACGTCAAACCACCTTTATACCCAAATACACACAGTGTCCAAAAAAGTCTTCTCTATTTCAACAACTTCATGCTCCTAAGGCGTCATATATCGACGTATATATATTGACATCAGTCACAGCATGTCGATGCATGAAGTAAATATCGCAAACTCTTGTTGTTACTTCAGGTACATTACTGGGTGTATATGTACTTCGTTCATATGAAGGTACTGAATATTCTAGCAATGGGCTTCATGAAACAGTGTCCTCATTTTCAGAGGTGCGTAGGTGGCGCTCTCAGTTTCAGAATGGTTGTTTAAATATAAAGACGTCGGAGCATAGAGTGCCATCTAGTGGGCTCTCAAAGAGTGGACACTGTTTCATGAAGCCTCACTAAATCACTCACCATGTGGGACCTTGGAGCAAGGCTGGAGTTTCATCAGAGACTTTGGCAGAAAAAGGAAAACATCTTTTTTAAGATTTTTTTTTGAAGGAAATGGCCCTCACAGAGGTGGTTAGTTAAACATGTGCCTGAGGTTTTATCACTGCTGAAAGCAGAGGAGACTCAATGCTGCTTCCTGAGATATGCCCGGCTGTTTGACCACGTTTATCTTCCTCGGATCGAATGACAATTTACGCTGCAGCGAGCGAACCTCCATATGTTGCAACGTCTCTCCGAAAAAGTGAAATTTTGTGGTCCCTGGAGTCTTTTTGATGTCCACCTTCTGCTCGTATTCACTCGGGGAACTTGCTGTTCATGCCCAGTCCCACACACTGAGACCAAACTCATCTAAAAGCAGAGAAATTGAGGTCACCAACGGGAAGTTTTAGGCAACCAGCTGGGTCTCTCACGAAACTTTCTCCCCTCCCTTATCTGCCCACCTCTTATGAATATACATGCAGAACATCCCAGGAGGCCCTGATATGAAGGTGCCCAGATGGAAAACCACCAAGCTCTTTTTATTCACCTTCAGGAAAGTTCCTTCTTCTTATTCACACTTTCTCATTTTCACGGCAGAAGATTTACATTCCTTAAATATGCGGGCTTTGTTTGTTTTCCTCTGAACAGCTGTCATTAATGGGCTCAAATATTTGCTTTCACAAGGTCATGAACAGGTGTGTATACAATCCCTGTGTAGGTTGTGTTGTTGGGTTGTGACATGACTCTTGTGTCTGTTATAGACGCATCATAATCTCAGGGTAGCACTGTGGCCAGTGGTTAGCGCTGCAGCCTCACAGCAGGAGGCAAGTGTTGGGAAGTCTCTCCCTGTGCTTGCATGGGTTTTCCCTGGGGAACTCTGGTTTCCTCTCAAAGCCCTCAAACATGTAGAGCTGAATTTCTGACTGTTCTGTTGTATCACTGGTAGTCTGCCTATGTCTACCATCGACAGGCAGCCTTTCCAGGGTGTCCCTCACTCCAAATAAATGGACACCAGTGTCCCCATAAATTGAATGGGTGGGATATGTTCTTCAACTCTTTTTAATATTTGTATTTAATTCCCACAATAAACAAATGATATTTGATTCATAGCAATGTAAGAGTTTGAGTCTGTATTTTTGTAGTTAGTGATGCACTGATGAGGCTTCATGAAACAGTGTCAGTCAGTTTCAGAGCTTAGTAGGAGACGCTCTCAGTTGTAAAATGACGTGAGGTTTCATTGAAACGGTTGTTCACGCTCAAAGATTTCAAGAAAGAAACAGCGGGAGGAATTGCTGCTTCTTGGACATTTGAAGGAACAGACCAGCTCAGTATAGCTGGAGTGAGGTCTGCATCTCATGTTTTCTTTTTTCAGTAAATGTCAAAACTTCCACCTTTGCTTGACTCTTCATGTGCTAAATTCATTTCCACGTCAGGAGTAGAGTGATTTTTGGTCGTAAATATTGAACACATTTAACATGTACGGCTGCTTTAAGAGCAGCTTAGTGGGGCATCCCATGATCCACGGACCTAGGAATTCTCTGATCGGATGATCTTAAAAAATTAAAATAATCTGCTGTTCACGATCCTTGTTTCGGAAGGAGCAAAATCGCTATGAAAATGTTTTCTTTTCTTAGTGGGCTGACACCCATGGACTCTTCTGGTTGCTAAGAGACACATGGGGCGACTCTTATCATATTTAGTCAGTTGAATGACAACACTGCCACCAAAATAAAACAGCATAGACGTGTATAAAAACAGCGACAGATTTTAATTTTATTTATTTATGTTTCTCAATTGACAAATGTTCCCGTACATTCAATGTTTTTGGTCAAGATGGTTTCCAGAGCCATTTCTCCTTTTACCAACGGGGATTGTCCTATATCAGGCAAAAAAAAGTGAGCAGTTGGCTGTTGTTATCACACCCTTTTTGGTGAAGTGAGAGCAAGGTCTAAACACTTCATACATTTTTTGATGGAAGAGTGTCATTCCAAGGCTTCTGTTGAACAGATACAGTGATAAATATAAAACCATTTATTAATAAACTAAAACATTTTGAAGTAAAAACCATTTGAGGAGAAGCTGAATGAGACATTTTTATGGTCTTCTGACCAATGAAATTATTCCTCCAGCGGGTGATTACAATACAGATAATGGCATGAATCCGCATAATACGCCTCACCTTGAAACATGAAACGCAGTTTCGTACGGAACGCTAGACTACAGCTCCAACTGAAGTTACTGGCTCATTCATTCAAACTGTGGTCATCGCTTCTATTACGCTCGTGAGCAGGAGACAGAATGTTATTTGACAAATATTTTGAAAAGAAAATTCCATATGCTTCGTTTTCAATTTTAAGACAAAGCGAGGCGATTTAGTCCTCGGCTCGTGTAACGCGACACCGCAGCTACAACACAATCCGCAGCTCCGCAGAACGGCTGCCGAGATAAACAGACTTAGCGGAAGAGAAAAGAATC
Organism: Synchiropus splendidus; assembly: GCF_027744825.2. Lineage (NCBI taxonomy): Eukaryota > Metazoa > Chordata > Actinopteri > Syngnathiformes > Callionymidae > Synchiropus > Synchiropus splendidus. The sequence continues at coordinate 6,871,550 of NC_071343.1, read as the reverse complement.
TACGCACTGACCATTATCTGCTTAATAAGCAGCTGAGACTTTTAATTACCGCTAATTACCTAGACCTCATTTTTGCCCTCAAATATTTGCCTGCAAGCGGTGAACTCACATTAAAGTCTGACTTGTTCAGCCGACCGCCGCAATTCAGCGAGGCTAAATGTCCAAATATTCATCAAACTGACAACAACACGGGACTTTGGCCACAGTAATCCATCACCGCACGGCGCACTGCCGTGACTCTAATCATATTGTACATTCATTATTAAAGAGTTTAGATGAATAAAGCACTGAATATATACATGAAGCAAATACAGAATACAGGTTATTGAAGCAAACACATACATTATTAAATGTAGCATTGCAATAATGGGATTTTTTTCTTGGTGGATTTTTCATTATATCTGCGTCCTAGGTGTTTAAGTTTGCTTTTGGTGTGTGTGTGTGTGGAGGTGTGTGTGTTGGGGGGTACCAAGTTTTGACAAGCCTCCTTCTTGTGAGGACGATTTAGAGGGTTAAAGCGTAAAAGTAGTGTATTACAATTGGGTGCAAGTTTGGTTCAGAGTCCTGGTGAAGGTGAGCCATTTATTTGTGATGTTTAAGCTACAGGTGAGAGGCAGGGGAAGGCATTATGTCCATGAGAGGTGCTCACAAAAATAGGGAAACAAGTGAGTGTGTGAGGGTATGTGTCCTTACATAGCTATATTTGTAGGGAACAATACATCAAGGTTACGGTTAGCCATTTGTTTTGGATGGTTCGGTTTAGTGTGAGAGGCTGGGGAAAGGGTTGTGGGAATCAGAGGTCCCTATAAAGATAGCGGTACAAATGTGTGAGTTTATTTAGGATGGCTGAGACGCCAAAAAAATCCAAGGGCACAGTTCATAATAATTGGCTCAACAAATGGCATGAATGTGCAAGAAAAAAAAAAGTTTTCATTCATATATATATATTTAACCAATAATATAACATACATTGTATTTAATAATCCATAATATTGTGACATTTCCCCCTTCTGCTTCCATTGCCTTCAAGAACTAGCTCATGTGGTACGTTCATATTTATGGCAACACTGTAAATCGCAGCAGCAATTGAAGCCTTATGATACAAACATAAACAAAAATACAAACACAGATGCTATAAAGAAGCTACTGCATTAAAAAAAAACAATGTGTTTAAGTGACGTGAAAGGTTCTCAAGGAAGGAAACCTTTAGCTTATGTTAGTTAATTTTAGAAAGAGCAACGGTAAGCTGGATAAAAGCACAGTATGTTCATTAAACAACACCTGGCTGCAGGTTAATATGATTTGTCATTAGGTCCCCGCAGTGTTGACAGTTTTTGCATCGAGGGATTTCAACATGGCTTAATATAAGACATTGTTTTCGAAAACGCACTTTATCAAAGACGCGCGAGGTCACTTTAAAAATGGGTGTACAGAATAAGATTACCCCGCCCCTAGTGACTCGAGCGATCGTGAATTAAGACACCTGAGGGTTGGCGTCTAACCTGACGTCTCAAAAAACACAGTGCTTCTGTGGAGACCTGTGGACTTCACAGTGAAAGGAGAGGGGCAGAGCAGAGTAAGTTATCTCTGTCTCCAGGAAAAGTACTTTGACCCAGAGCCAGGGCACCCAGAAAAGGAGGTGCCAAAAACAGCAGGTGAGAATGTTGGAGTGGCCTTGTGTGTCAGACTGCTGTCGTTCGGTCCAAGCGACCAGCTGAGAAATAAGACAACTTGCTTAAAGCACCTCAAACCCTTCGCCGGTTTTGAGGTGGTCTGAGGGAGACAGAACAACCTCCAACAAAGGCGGATTATTTCCACTTGTTTGAACTAAATGTGTTAATAAATGTGGGAAAACAAAGCACGGATGACTGGCTTATAACATGGCAATTTTGACGGTGGATTAGAAAAAGATCTACCAACGTACAGGCCTCAACTAAGGGAGTAAACAAGTCTGCTCCCTCTCTCCCCTCCTACCACTCTTGAAGGAACAGCCTGTCATTGTTGCGCGTCCTAAGTGACAATCCTCTAAACTGCTCCACCTGCATCATCCCTCATCAGAACAAAGATCCTCCACTTGAGTGGCTCGTACTCAATGTTTGAGACGATTAGACAATGAGCTACAGTCCCGCCAGATAAGGCAATTTACAGAGTAACTGTTCGGAAAAGAAGAGGCAGTTTGAGAAACTATGTTTCTGGAGGGCCGACACGTAAGCGGAGCATTTAGTCAAACAGGGCGCTGTTATTTTTAGTGAACCTTCTTGACAGTTGGAAAGTGCTGTCATGCGAATGGAAGCGATAAGTCAGAGCTCTTTCCCTGCGCGTATGATCTTCATTTTTCTGGACGTATTTCTCAACCACTCAGCAGAGTCTCACACTTCCTCTTGGCTTCGCTGTTTTGAGCTGAATAGAAAAGCTGCCTTCCAGGCACAAAGGTAAATTTCTCCATAGGAGGTCTGGAACCTATTCTTAGAGTCAGTGCCTCATAATGGCTCAGCTGCATGTACAGTCCACGAGTCTTATTATCCTGCTTTCATTCGGTTAGTCCCTTATATACCGCTTCATCAACATGTTTGCCTGCATGTTTGAACAAAGACCTTCGCAACTTGTCTTCAGTATTTCTACAGAACAGCTGAATGCCTGAGAACCTTGGCTGAATGAGGTTTCATGACACCGTATTGAAGGGTTGATGAGGTTTCATGAAACAGTGACCTGATTTTCCTCTGCTGTCAAATGTTCGGCTTTGAAAAAGGAATTCAATTCCTCACAGCATTTCTAAATAAAGAGGCCTCTTAAAACTAGGACACTGTTTCGTGATACTTAATCTATAATATCTGTTATTCTTCAGGCTTTTTTTTTTTTACATCTAAATATCCCTGAGATTTGGATACGATTTGACATTCATCTGATCTTACTGAACTTACTGTGCTGAGACGTACTTCTGCTCTTTTGTTTAACAGAGAAATGGTGTTCTCTCGCAGAGTCGCAGTCTCCGCAAAAGCTGCTTGGAAGAATCTCTGTTCCCTGCACTTTAATGTCAGTGCAGATGACACGGAATGTTGAAGCTGATACTTGGAAGTGTGACAAGAGAGCAAGAGATGTGTGTGATGTCTGCCATTACAGTACTTCAGTCCTCCATTTGTTAACCATTCAGTACAAGAAATATTTTTTATGAAAAACAAAAGGCCAGTAGGATGTACTGCACAGATAAATATGCATAATACCATAGAAGGAACTGAAAATAAATTAAAAACCAACGTTGAATTATATTAAATAATAATTATTTGTATTTGTATTTCTCTACATCAAAAAAACAAACAAAAAAAATGTTTGTACACTAATATTAGTTTCCTGCGCTGTATCAACACGACAGATGCAGTGTCTCCATTTTTTATGTCGCATTTTAAAAATGAATAACAATGTCGCAACACCTGTGATGATGTCATTAATATTACAAAATGCTTACAATTTTAAAGACTGTTTTCTTAGGCGCGGTGCCGCGGGAGAGGTTGATATTTTTGGTACATCCTTGTGGTGACGTAACATGAGCTAAAGGGTGAGAATCAAAACATCTGAGAAAGGCAGCGAGTGTTTGAATCTTGAATCTCAAGGGTCAAACGTGAGGAGGGATTGATACAAAATTCAATTTTGTTTAAAATGAAATGGGGCGTTGAGTGGCTCTTCAGTGGTCAGAAAACAGTCGGGATCTAAATATGAATAACATATGGGAGTTAAATAGTTTGAGTAACAATAACTATGAGTCTCAGGTACCTGAGCGCTTTCAATTTAAGGAGAAAAAAAAAATTACTAAATAAAAAAAAAACAAGTGGTAGTTGTAGTCGTAGCAGTAGTTGTACAAGTAGTGAACAAGCAATAAAAATAACCATGAAACAGACTGTGTTGTGCTTCAGTCTAGACTAGAACAGGTCAAAGTGCGGCCCGGGATCCACATGGAGCCTGTATTTATGAGGCCCTCATGAAGTCACAGCAGAACTGCAAAATGACAGTGTTGCTGTTCATCATTCATTACTGTTTAAATCATAAATAAAAGTCACATATTATTTATTTTATATTTTCTTCAGTATTTATGACCCTGAAAATAAATAAACAAAACACTTTTGGGGGAAAAACTGACTAATAAAGTGCATGGAAATATATCCACCACTCACAAAGTAGCAACAAGTAGTTGATGAAGCTTCATGAAGCAGTGTCCTCATTTTCAGAGCCCACTAGATGGCACTGTCTGCCCTAAAATGGATGTGAGCAACCATTTCAAGAAACCTCCCATCTTTTTTGAAGCGAGTGCGCCACCTACTGAGCTCTGAAATTGAGGACACTGTTTCATGATGCCTCATCAGCCCATCACCGGCAACAAGCAGTAGCAGTGGTCAGGTGATAAAACCATTCAAATCCAGCCAAGTCCATCTGTTTACACATTGACCTGAGGGAAGGACAAGATTTGTTCGGGCTCACCTCGACAGTGGACGCCTTCGTCATAGCCGTCGTCGCAGTCTTTAGCTCCGTTGCAAAGTTTGTTGAAATGGATACATTTTTTTGTTCCTATGCACTGTATGTGGTTGAGGGGACATCTGATCGCCACCTCCTGCACACCTGAAAAACACAAAGAATATGTGTCAGAAACACGTCTCCTCAGGCGCTGGAAGCCATTTTGCTTTGCTATACAATCTGACACGGATGCAAATCACCTTCCGGACCCCAAAAAAAGATTATCTGACTCACGTCACGGGGCACTGAAGAGTAGCTGTTTAAGGATTCGCGACACACACACACACACACTCTCACTCCTCATTCTGCCTCGGAAGCACATAAAACCCAGCTGACCAGTGCATCATCAACGTAGACGTGTCACATCTTCACCTCAGCTGCATTGATATCAATTACCCACTTGCCATTGCGGTCACTTAGTGGGGAGATTTATCACCTGTGAGATGGGATTTGTCCGGCTCCCAGAAGAGCTCACTTCCAAGCCCACTCGGAGCATCTTGAATGGGTGATTAGTGAGTCACAGCATCCGCTCCTGCTTTGTGGAACGCAGCGATTAAGGCACATTTCAAAGTGCACCAACTTCACACTTGCCGCCAGATCAAGAAAGTGATACTACAGCAGTATTTTTTGCCTTCACTCTCTCTCCATGGGCACAATAGTGACTCACAGCTTCATCCTGTTGAGTGCTCTTTATTGCTCTAGGTTTTGCAATTGAGTGTCTTCTCTAATAAATATTTCTTGGCTCACAAATCCCCGCTGAGTCGCACGGTATTTAGGCTCGGCAAAGATACGCGTCATTGTCTTTGAGTGCACCCCTTTAAACCAGCCAGTGAACAGACCCCATTTTAGGGGTCTGCTAGTGTAAGTGCTAGAGTTAAAATGTACATATTGGACAGTCAGAATACAAATATCTACAGCACATCTTTGAAAACACATCGCCATGAGACATCAGTAATGTGACTTTGTACAGCAGCATGTTGCATTTGATGGGGCTTTTAAAGTCAAGACATTAACTTGTCACTCACTTGTACTAAAACTTGGAGCTTAAAATCTAATGGGTGATTAGATTTTGTTAGTTTGCCCTTCCGTCTTGTTAATCAACAACTACAGTAGCTGAGCGTTTTACAGCAAGTCTCCGTCTAGTTGGAATCTTATGCTTAACTTGCTTATAACTTGTGCAAATGGGTTTGACAACTATTGTTCTCTTCATTATTATTGCTATTGTTGTTAGCTTCTCGTGAGCTTTTATCCACAAATATGGCGCTGGTAAACATCGAAATTCACTCAACAAAACTGGTCATGTCGAATGGAGAACTTTCCACGAGTGATGGTGAGGCTTCATGAAACAGTGTCCTTATTTTCAGAGCTCCGTAGATGGCACTCTCGGTTTAAAAATGATGTGAGGTTTCAGTGAAATGGTTGTTCAAATCCAAATATTTTTGAACAGAGAGTGTCATCTAGTGGGCTCTGAAAATGAGGACACTGTTTCATGAAGCTTCATCAGCCCAGCACTACGAGGAACAAAGTTTAGTTTAGTATTGTAGTTATTCATTTATTATCATTATTTATTCTTTTCCTTTTGCTTTTTCACTGGAGAGTGAAATAAAGTACTTTGACCTGTGTTGGTGTTGTATGTGACAGATTTAAAAAAATAAATTTAATTAAATTCCACAGTGCCAAATGTTGCGGCAAGGATGGAGGATTGACTAGTAGGCATCATTGCTGTTTTGCCTCAGGCACTATATCTAACACTTACTCCACTGCTGCAGTTCCATCACCAGCACATCTGAATGACCACGAACAGCCTTCAAGCAGGTGAAGCCAGGTTTGTCGCAATATACATATAACCTCTGAAGTCAAGTGAGTCCTCCCACATGCAGGTCACTAATAAAAGTCATCTTGTTCATAAAAGCCACCCTTTTAAACATGTCACCCTCAGATAAGACCGTAAACACATGCGCGGCCATGCAGCCACCAGGCTAAAGCCTCCGCATATCTATTTGGCAAACGTTCTATTTAACACACAGCTGTAAAGGTCTGTGACAATGTAAGTGCGTTGTCAGCCTCTCCCCTAACTTCTCACCACATGGGCTCTAATCTAATGTGATAAGAGGAGGGATGGAGCATGAATATTCAGCAGCTCAGATCTGTCACGCCGGGGTAAACAGATGGTCTCTCAACGGCTGGGGCGTTCAGAAGTCCTCTAACAATTTCCCCGATACTGTACGCCGTGATTTTGTGGCGAATCAAAGTCAAACATACCGTGCAGTCTTGTTAAATATTTTCTAACAGAGTTGGACTGGAAACGCGCTCCTTGCGGACTCGCTGTGTTTTCCCTCGGAACCGACATTTGTCTGGATGTGTTCTGGTTATGTTAAACAATCAGGTTTCACAGCTGCACAACTGCAGGTTATCTAAAAATGGGTTACATTACAAGCTAGCAAACATTGTGTACGTGGAGCTTGGCAGGGGGACAGGAAGGGCGACAGTGTTCAGCCAGGAATGACATCTGGCAGCCAATGCCATAGCATTCAAACTTGCTCATATGAACCTGGCTCCTCATGAAGTTTCCCAAGTTTCGATGACACATTTGAGTTTTGGAGTCTCATGGCAGTTGAGGAAATAAAAACCATAGCATTTTATTTTATTTTATTTTATTTTATTTTATTTTATTTTATTTTATTTTATTTTGAAATCATTTGAACCTTGGCACACACATTTGAAATCACAGGTGTGCCATTTATTCAGAAATTCAGAAAATTCATGCCAGTCACATTTAAATGCTCATGGTATGAAACTAGAACTCAGGTCCCAGTTTAAAAGCTGAGAATAGAAGAATAAAAAAGAGGAAATATCACGATATACATTTGACATTAGCAAAAAGTAACAATGTTGACAGACATTGGTAGGAAGATGTTGAGGTTGGAACTGCCAGGCAGAAGGTGGAGAGGAAGGCCAAAGAGGAGATTGATGGAGGTGGTGAAGGAGGACATGAGGTTTGTAGGTTTGAGAGAAGAGGAAGCAGAGGACAGGGTCAGATGGAGGAGGATGATCCACTGTGGCCACCACTGAAGGGAGAAGCCCAAAGAGAACGAAGAAGAAGGAGGAGAAGAAGAAGGAGAAGAAGAAGAAGGAGAAGAAGAAGATGTTGAGGTTGGAACTGCCAGGCAGAAGGTGGAGAGGAAGGCCAAAGAGGAGATTGATGGAGGTGGTGAAGGAGGACATGAGGTTTGTAGGTTTGAGAGAAGAGGAAGCAGAGGACAGGGTCAGATGGAGGAGGATGATCCACTGTGGCCACCACTGAAGGGAGAAGCCCAAAGAGAACGAAGAAGAAGGAGGAGAAGAAGAAGGAGAAGAAGAAGAAGGAGAAGAAGAAGATGTTGAGGTTGGAACTGCCAGGCAGAAGGTGGAGAGGAAGGCCAAAGAGGAGATTGATGGAGGTGGTGAAGGAGGACATGAGGTTTGTAGGTTTGAGAGAAGAGGAAGCAGAGGACAGGGTCAGATGGAGGAGGATGATCCACTGTGGCCACCACTGAAGGGAGAAGCCCAAAGAGAACGAAGAAGAAGGAGGAGATGAAGAAGGAGAAGAAGAAGATGTTGAGGTTGGAACTGCCAGGCAGAAGGTGGAGAGGAAGGCCAAAGACGAGATGTATGGAGGTGGTGAAGGAGGACATGAGGTCTGTAGGTTTGAGAGAAGAGGAAGCAGAGGACAGGGTCAGATGGAGGGAGATGATCCGCTGTGGCAACCACTGAAGGGAGAAGCCCAAAGAGAACGAAGAAGAAGAAGAAGGAGAAGAAGAAGATGTTGAGGTTGGAACTGCCAGGCAGAAGGTGGGGAGGAAGGCCAAAGAGGAGATTGATGGAGGTGGTGAAGGAGGACATGAGGTTTGGAGGTTTGAGAGAAGAGGAACCAGAGGACAGAGTCAGATGGAGGAGGATGATATATATATATATATATATATATATATATATATATATATATATATATATATATATATATATAATAACAATAACAACAATAATAATAATTCAAAATGTTATTAAAAAAAGAATTTCGTGTTATTTATGTTACTAAAATAATTAACATTTGTAGAGGAATCGACATACAACACATTAAAACGCCAAAAACACACAATGCAAAGTATGTAAATGAAATGGAAGGCATCTGGCAGATCTATTCAACACGTTTGTTTGGCTGCTGCATGTCTGGCCACCCAAATCCAACCAGTCCCATTTCCTACATTCGCTCAGATTAAGTTGCGTTTTGATGTTTTGTTCCGTTTGTGTCGTTGAAAATATATGCAATGCGTGTTTTCAATTGAAGGGCACATTCATGGTGTTCCAAAGCACAGGATTGGGAAACTGGCAGCCGTTTTTTGAACAGAGTGATCATGAAATTGTGGGCATTTTCACATACACCGCAGTGGAAGAATGCCTGGGAATGGCAACCCAACCTAAGCAAGAGCTTCTGGACCGCTGCCCTGAATGAACCTCACGCCAACAGTGTCTCCGGTGTCTATCCTGAAACCAGCATGGAACCATGTGAGCTTGTAGGAGGGCTTGGATTTAATCTGCTCCGTATTACACCGACACCTCATCTTAAAATACCCCCTATACAGTACGTTAACAAAGATGGTGGTTTAGAATCAAAACATCACAGAGTATGTCACATGATGCCGGCTCCACCATGAGAAACCTAGCGTTGTTATCTGCCAATAAAAACAATCCTGCGTGATGAAAGCGCCCCGCGGCCGCGCTGCATGATTTATCAATCGCTGCTGGATTGTTGTGCAACAGTTTGTCAGGCTGATCAATGCTCGATAAATATAACATTCCAGGTAATGATTTCCTGCCACCGCCAACCATCATGATGCCTCCATCACGGTGCCGAACGTTCCCACCGAATTTGGCTCTAATGAGCGTTGGTGAACTTATTTATTGAGTTGTATTGTTCACTCAATAGTCACAAGTAATATACACAGTGGCACGCTCGTATTTTTTATTTATTTTTATGAATAACTGATCAGTAAAAATACACCAAAAAACTGCCACTGTAATGGTGTTGACCTCCGTCAAGCCGCCATATTTTATACATGATCGGATACATATTTTGGAATTTGAAGTACCGTTGATGCAACTCAAATTCAAGTGAGCAGAGTTGTCTTAACTCATTTTTGGCACTAGACATTTTTCAATGAAATATTCACGCACATCATAGCGTCTGCGTTTTTTTTTTGTACTGCTCTCTCTCTCTCTCTCTTTCTCTCTCTCACTTTGGTGCATCCAGGAGCGTCGGAATATTCCAGACTACAGAAAACAACCGTGGTTACGATGGCCGTCAGGATTTGTGCCTGGTGGGAGACAAAATGACCCTTGACAAAGGGGCCTACGGCTTCACTAACCAGACAACAGCACCACACTGCCATCACTTTAAAAGCCCATGAAGTGAGCAGCACATGGCTTCGTAGATTTAGACTTAAACTTAAGACTTTCTTTATTGTCATTGCACAAAAACATATCACTCTATCAGGGCAACAAAATTTTGGTCTGAGGCCTCCGGTTTCCAAAAACAAAACTATATGTCCAAAAATAAATAAATATGAGGTAAATACTAGTCAGGAAGATGTACAAATAAACAAATAAACAGTATTGCAGCTACTGTCCAACGTTCACCAGGAACGAAACTTAAAACTTGCAAAGTAACGGAGCATCAAACAGCTTTTTTCCTGATCTGCGCTTCAGTCTTTCATACTGCAGACCAGAACCTTCCAGTACAGGAACAGCTTTTTTCCCCTCAGCTGTCAGACTGTTGAATTCATGAATCGCCCTTTATTTTTTAGTTACTTCTATTATTGTTGTTTATTTTAGTTTATTCCAGAGCACTTTCCTAGTTGGTGTGATCCTCACTGACCGTGGCAATAAAGCTGATTCGGATTCTTAATAATAGACAATATAATAATGACTGTTATCATGAATATGGTCAGAAATAAAACTGACATGATCCATGTATTACAGTGGAAATACAGAACAACAACCTGGGGTGAATTTGGGGTCACGTATGGGCTCAATATTTTCCCCCATATTTTCCTTCAGTCATGTTTAGTGATCAAATAAATCCGGTTTCAAAAGAAAGGCATGCAGTCGCTATCCGCGCAGATTAATTGGCCAATAAATTATGCAAATGATGCTGTAATGTTATGATGATCAAATCAATCTGGGATTAAACCTATGAGGAAAAAAAAAAAGAAGCTCAAGCTGCGTAGCAAGCAGTGGGTCAATGAGCCAGCGAGCCAAGAGTCAGCCATAATTCTCAGAACTATCATTTCATCGACTGAACTTACGGTCAAAGTTGGTATCAAATTAGCATCCCGGGCTGACATTCGCTGCTAATTGTGCTAGTGAGATTGCAGCGCTGCTTCTCCGCCTGTGGCAAATCAATGGAGAAAGCGCAGTAAATGTCAGCCAAACAAACGGATTGCGCGATCCACCCGTAATGTGTGCACTTACACCAACGCCGTTTCCAGGCGAAACGCGACTGTAAAGCAATGATGGGCCTCTGTCTTTGCCTTTAATGTTTCAGCCATGTTGAGTTCAGCGTCAATTATTTATTACAGCCCTGTTTCAATTACCGGCTACAAAGGTTGTGCACTTTTGTAGTGGCATTGATGCTAATGATATTGTCCGTCCTCGTGGGCTTTGTCACTGTGTGGTATTATAAACAGTCAGCGCATGAATATTTGACTTCATTTGCGTTCGTCTGAAACCGGTTTATGCATACATGAGTGGAGACAGTCTTAACCCTGCGCCTCCTTGTTTGGCTGCTGCAGCAATTTCACATATTATGATAAAATGTTTTTTATTGGAGTTCTGTGGCGAAATAGTTCGGCTGAAAATAACATGAAACAGTTTCCCCTAAAATGTGTTTAAAGAGCAGTGTCCCATTTCTCACCCTGACACTGGGTTTATCGTGTTCACGTGTCAGTGCAGTGTGTCCCAACACTCCTCTGACCGAGGGCACTCGCCGTTGACCACTTGAAATGATCCCTTCAAACTGAGGGAGCTCCGGAGCTGACTTGAAACCAAGTGGGAATATGAAGTGTGGATAGATTACCAGGATACCAAAGTACTTTATTTCAAAACAATGTTGGATAGGACAAGAGGGACATTTTAGTTACGAGGACTACTCTTCCGTTTGTTGACTTTCTCTGGTATCACAGGTCAGCGACCCAAATGGTCGACCGTGTCCGACAACATGAACAATACAACAAGTATGTGCAACAGTATGTTTTTATTTCTTCTAAACAAACAACAGTGGGCTAGCATCCAGGCTAACGTTAGCATCCTCATGCCTCTAACAGATCTATCACCGCAACATAGTGGCGAGGCTAGCTTTGGCTCCGCCCATTTCTTCTCCGTTGCTTCACCGAACCTAGTGAAATGATCATCGCCGATGCAAGAGGTTGCAAAAACGTTGGAGCTGGCACTTACTAAACGTCTCCAACATTCGATACGCATATTGTGAAGGGCACTCAAACCAGGTGCTAGTGTAAATGGGACACAGCCTAAGATTAAGGGTTATACTCTCCTTGTTGAGGACGTCATCAAGAGGCCGAGGAAATAAAGCCGTCATAAAGTTGTTTCCTCACCTCATATTGCAAGAAAAAACTCAGCCTCAAGTGCGTGAATGTAATGAAATATTGGTGAGCCATGTGTACGTCATCAAAAACACATAAGAAATCAGGAAATGCAAAGCAGCACGAAGGCTGAATGCAGATGTAATGGAATGTGTTACTGTGGTGCGTATGCAAATAAAAGAACCAAGCCATTAAATATTACTGAGCAGATGTAAAAAAAAAAAGTGACTCAACTTCTCTTTCGTCATTAGAAACAGGCGCCGCTTCCGATCCAATATTAGAGGAAAGGATGTCTAATTCCTCATGAAAGTCTTTTGCCTTCCATGAAACATTAATGGAGCCGTGAATGAGAAGCAAAACCAGACGTGTTGATTCAATGTATGCGTTGAATCTTAGACACCGATGTCGCCTCTATGCCGCGGATTTAGCGTCATTGATGTGATTCAGCCTGAGGATGTTTAGATTATGAAATGTTTTGATCCAGCCCCCCCCCCCATATTACCCTCACATCTCATCTACTTTGAGTCAGCAGATAGCATCAGGAGAAGCTGGTCTTGAAATTGAAAAGGGGAGGGTAAAAAATAGAAGTCGACAGCTATATTCAGTGTGCAGAAACAGTTATAATCCTAAATTCCGTTGCTAGTTCTCAGAATCTAATGTCAGGTTCCAAGGAAATTGCTCGTCTGGGAGGCTGTTGGCAAGTGGTAATGACCTGAAGAGCTTGCATTAGCTCAGATCAGAATACAGGAGGCACCACTACAGGAAATATTATCAGGAGTGTACACATTTCAAATGGTTTCGAAAGTGGTGAAATCCAAAACCTACAAACTGATGTGACTTTTGAGCCAAATTCTAGAGAGGAATTCAATGACGAATCACATCGGAAAGGAGAACACATAACGCTCCGTGTTTTCTATTGGAATTTCACTTGTCTGGGATGGAGCCTCCAAAGTCGCAAAGAATTTCATCCGGTGAGAATCTGAAGGACGATGGACTCTAACCATCTGTTTTGAACTGTTGCTAGTTTGTGCAGTGAGTGATATCCACAAGAGAATTCAATTTCTAATGTCGCATCTTGTGACAGGTTGTTGTGTAAAATATCCTGCTAAAGTGCTGGGGAGAACCCCGGACATTTCTATAAACCATGTACTGCATCGTGAAAACTTGAACGGTAAAAGTCTTTCTGGGTCAGAAACAAAACTAACTTAGACAGAAAATGAAATGAGGACACAGACTAAAACACTTGACATCGTCAAGTCACACAGTCATGTTACGAAGCGTCACGTCCCACAACCACCAGTCTGGACAGCAATAGCAAAACCATAGATCATAATTAATGCCATTTTTAGGGATGGATATGAATGTGGCACAATTTTTTTTTTTTGGATATGTCCAACATTTGACATGCAGATTATTGTAATTACAATCTTCTGACAGTGAGGTTATTTGAAAGTTTCGGATTAAAGAAAGTAAAAGCGTTATATATTATATATTATAATATGGTGAAATATGTAAATAAAGTAAGCAAAAGGTTTTAATATCATTGCTGTGTAGGGGGGAAAACACATTATATGAAATCCATCATTAACTATCATCTCAGTTTTATTATTATTATTATTATTATTATTTAATGAATTAAAAGAAATATTTGGTCTCATCCAGACAGCAGCAAGATCCACGCCAGATCCAGGCCTGATCCACTGGATGGATGATCATATTTCATGTTTTATATTTCATATTTCATTTCATCATTTTCATATCCGATCATAATCATATTTCGCTCAGATCTGGCATGGATCTTGCATATTAAGTTGGTTTTGCTACCCAAGGCCAAATCCGGCCCACATCTGACAAACAGTGCGGCCCATTGATCAAACAGCATGTGGCCCAGATCCGGACTGGACTCCAGTCTTCATCCGGGCCAGATAGATTTTGCTATAAAGGCAGGTTTGACTGTTATAGTCAGCATTTGGATAGTGCCTTGGTACTTAGCTGTGAGGCGTTTCTACTCCATGTTCACCTCATATTCATGTAGATTTCCTCCCACATGTATCGGTTAACTGCTGATACTCAGTTGTCCAAGACCTGTGCCCTTGCACAAACTCCAAGCCACCTGACCATAACACTCAGTATTCCGCTATAAATGGTGCCAACATTTAAATGGGATGCTCAGTGTAGTAATGTGCAAGAAAAAAAAAAAAAAAAAAACAGGTGTGAGAATGGTTGAAAAGCCCCAGCATAATAAGGAATCAATATTCCACTGCACAGGACCAAGACGTGTGAAGCGGCACATCAGCGTCACCAAACAGGAAACCGCCTTTTTTTTTTTTTTTTTAAAGGCATTTTATCATTATTTTGAAAACAACATAATTTGTCGGGAGAGATGCGTTGATGGCTGACGATTATGCAAAGCTGTGATTCTAATTGTTCCAGGGCAGCTTGAGATGAATAATGCAAACACTATATTGTGATCAGGAGGCCACAAACCAAGAAGGATCCCATTACCGGCGCATAACACGGTGCTCCGCTAAATATCCTTTCTGCCACGATAAAAGTAAATGAAGATATTATCATGCAGCCTGTTTTATTAGTGCAGCCAGGCTCCTGTAATTGTTTTCCTCAAAGAACACACTTTCATTATGATACAGTCAGTTAGCAGCAGTGCCCGGACTTCTGTGGCCTCGTGTCCCTCTAGTTTTCTGACAAAAACAACTTGGATTGGTGAATATTAATGGACATCGCAGGGCTGCTTCTTCGCCTGTAGCGAATCAATGGAGAAAATGCAGGTAGTGTCCGACCGTCATGCGAAAAATGACCCACTCACTCCGCTGACTGCATCCTAAACCGATCCTATATCGTCTACTCTGTTGAGCCAGCCGCTGAGCATGTTTGGGAAATGTCTACAAAAAGTTGTTCTCACTGAGGCAAAAGGAACGTTTGCTTAACATAGCTGTCAATCTCCCGACCCGCTTTCCACCAACACATTCTCACTTCTAAGGCAGATTGACAATGGATTTTGGCGTTGAGGGTTGACACGTTCGGCATTTCAATTGAATTAAACGTTTCCAAACTAGCGGCATTTCTTGACATGCGGGTGAGAATGAGGACGCAGGGGGTGTTGATGACAAGAACATGTTTGTAAGGTGTCAAGTAGTGACTATTTTCATAGGGACTTCACATCTTTTATTCATTCTGTACGTAGGTGTTGCAGTTCATCAACACATCCACCAGGGTGAGCAGACTAGAATGTTTATGACATCGACAACTCCAAAAAAAACATGGCCAATGTGGAAGGAGCTGGGATCATGTACCTCTTGCACAAAAGAGGAAAATGAAGGCAGCGTTGGAGGAGGCGGTGGTCGGTGACTGGAGGATAGAGAATTTCTGGCATTGTTATGTCTTCTTCGTGTCTTATTAGAGCGACGCATCAGTTAGCAACAGCAACACTGCCCCCCTCGGTTTCCAGTGGTACTGCATATCCTGATGCCATGGACTGTGCAACACGTAAAAGAAAGATGGACACCTCCGCTACTTGTGTGTGTGTCGGATCGGATGTTTAGCTGGTTGGCTTTACTTCATTTCCATTGGTGGAGAAGAAGAACTAAGGAGGTAAGTGCTTGTTTGTGCAGCAAGAGAAGCTCGAGTCTCTCCCCTCTGCAAACAACACTCCTTCATAAGCCACAGATGCCAACATCTTCAAAGCCTTATTTTGAAAGGTAAACAGTGCTTCTAACAGCTGAGCTTTGTAAAGAGGATGAACAGACAAAACCGCAAGGTGGTGCTTTTCGTGTGGAGAGGTTTCATTGGCGTCACCTCCATCCTGAAATGTTCAGGAAATGCTTTCAGAAAGAAAGATATGAAAGATACAACAATATGGATTATATGGACGCTAGAGTCAATCTCAATCTTGTTACGCTGTCACACGAAAACAACATCCGTTTACAATAGCTCCTCTATGGATGTGCCATTCAATGTTCAGGAAATGCTTTCAGAAAGTCTTGTGAAACGTATGAAAGATACAACAATATGGATTATCAGATGCTATAGTCGGTCTGAAAACAACATCCGTTTACAATAGCTTCTCTGTGGATGTTCCTTTCAAGACATCCACAGCTCTTCAAACTCTACACTCAGTGTGAGACTGGATGGAGATGAGACTTGAGTTTGACATTTACTACAACGTGCAAGTATCCATTATAAACCCATCTTCAGAGGAGATGTGATCGGCGTCGGCAAAGCAACGGAAAAAAATAAAATAAAATACATCTTCGGAATCATGCTAAAGATTGCAAGATCACAGCAGGCGTCAGCTCTAAACGTCTTTTATGAGGTAATTAAGTTTTTATCATACAGCAGCAGCAACACTGAAAATTGTCACAGATGATTTGCATCTACAGGAATATAGCAGAAAATCTTTGCAGCTTTCATCACGGGAAAAAAAAAAAAGCCTCTGACGGCTCAGATCTAAAACATAATATAAGATCTCGCCTCCGTTGCAGAGACGCTGTATGTTGTGAAAGCTTGTCGGGAAATACAGTGGGTCTAAAAATGCTCGGGGTGAGTATATAAACAGACCTTTTTTTTAAATCTGCAAATTATGTGGGGAATAATCTGCTTAATTTTTGGTAGAGCCCCGCTGTCAAATCGAAATTCAATCATTTGAATTAGTTGAAACCAAGTTTGTCAACATGTTTTGCCACTGTTTATTGACTCAGAAATTTAGGATTTTAATGTTCCATAGAACAAAAAATGTCATGTTCGCACTCTGTGTTATTGTTTCTCCATTGTATGTTCCACGTCTTCTCTTGTGCTTTTATTTTGTTATCGTCTGTCGTTTCCATTTCCCGCTCTCCCAACAGCTTAATGGCCGCGCAGCTGGAACTCATCGGATCATCAACCTTCCACTGATTTCTACACCTGGGTTCCAGCTTGCGGGGCCAGATGGTCACATCACGTATCGTGGTAACTCTCCCAAACTTCTATCTCTTGTTGAACCTTTGAATACTCTAAATTCCTGTGCACGCTCGAACTCCTTTTCAGCCGCTTCCTTCGCTCCTCGTTCTTCCTCTATCTGTTTCTGTTTCCCTCTTCTCATTCACAAATGCTGCCTGCATGTCAGCGTTTTAGTAGTCTCACTTTTCATTTATCGTCGAAGTAGTTTTATCCATGTGTGAGTGTGTGTTCTCCACACCAACCTTTTTTTGTTTATTGGACCTCGCGAGCTAATCTCCGAGCGCGTTTGTGTTCTCCGCGTTATATAGGCTTGATATTAATTCGCCTTTCCTTTGTTTCAGATTCTTCCCCAGTCACTACCTGTAGTTTCTGGTTCGTGTTCTGGTTCCAGCGCCTTCTGTTCTTCCTTATTGTTCGTCTGTGTGTCTACTTCTCATTGTTTAAGTTCACCTCGCCTCCGTGCCTTCTGTAATCCTGCAGTCATTTGTACCTGGGTCCATCCTCAGACAGCCATGACAAAAAACAGTAGCTATTTTTTACCTATTTATTTACTTATTTCTTAATTATCTAATAAGTAAATCATCTTTTCAGGTCACAATGATGTGATTCACTTGACAAAACTCAAATTGGTATCAAAGACGCCGTAATCCACTGGTGCATTCCATCCAGCTGTGACGACTTAAACTTACTCCACACTGGCCTCAATAATCATCTCTCTCTTGTTTGAAGCCCGTCCAGAATGCTGCTGGGTTTGGCCTCTGTCAACTGGCTGCCAGTTAGATTCAGATTTGAATTTAAAGTTCTCTGCGTTGTCGAGTAGCATGTCTTTGCTTTCTCCATGGAGAAGGAATGGGAAGTTGAGGGTTCAAATCCTGGTAAGCTGTGTGCCCTCGGGCAAGGCGCTATATGGCATCTATTGTAATATTCATAGTTTTACCAGAGAGCAAACAGCAATCCTCTTCACTGAAGCACACGAGGTGACTCACACTTGTTTTCAAGAGAGATTAAACTATTCTATTTATTATGTGAGGTCGATGTTTCTCTACATTCCCCCAAGAGAATCCACGTCCAGGACCTGTTTCTGAGCCTAAAACAAAGTCTGCTGATGACTCAAGTCAGGTGCAGGCTTCTTTGCTCTGAATATCATCTGGGCCAACACCAGCTCCTCTGAAATTGGACGGTTTATAAAGTGGTGGCTGGAGACAACGTCACTTCATCCCTTTCAAGATATATTAGACCGGCCATTATTCATGATTAATAAATAAATAAATGTCACTGCGCCTGTTGAGAGCCGGGACCGGTGCAACAGCGAGATGAAGAGCCCTAGAATGATCAGCCTGAGTGCTGTTCATCTCCTTGTTGAGCAGGGCTATTATTCTAACTAGATGTCATTGTAAATATGTGTCATTGTGTTTGATCAAAGTCTCATATAAGGCTGGGACGCTGCTGTAAGACGTGGAGCCGGGTCACCACCATTCGAATCCATCATGGGTCCATTGGCACAATGCTACATTTACCATTAGCTGGAGGAAACATCGGGCATGATTGGTTTTTGAAAATAAGTAGATGTCATTTATTCAAAAGATGGATGGCTTGAAACGAAAGATACTCATCGGCATATTAGACACATATGTTACCACGGTTAAGACCTTCACCAGCTGGAACATGCATCGTTGTGCTGCCGAAAATGAAAAGAAAAATATAAGAAAAAAAAAAAAAAAGGAAAATAGAAATAAATATCTAAATATAATAATAATAAAGATATTAAATTCAATTAAAGTCCCAGATATTTTGCGAAGAAAAACATTACCTTTATAGCCCTTATGACTTTATTTTCACTTTGCACTGTTGTTTCATACTGCTGTTTCTATTGTGCACACTTCTTCTTCTTCTATTGGATGCAGGGACACAAAGAATTTCACCGTGCATTGTACCGCGTATTACTGTATGTGTGACAGATACACCTCTTGAATCTTTATACCATTCAAAATATCAGGCTCTCACAGCGCCACCCTCATACAGGTGGATCTGTAGACACCAAACCCTGGTACCACGATGACACTCCATACAATTCTCCGATCAACCTTGTGCCCGAATGTTTGAGTGCCACTGTGCTCTCATCTCTTCTGCTCCTTGTTGGAGTCAACATGTATTTTATTTTGTGCTGAGAGGCTGACAAACAGAGCATCCCAGACTAGAAATCCATGTGAGATGTGCAGGTGCAACTCAGTAGCTTGTCATTTCTGTGGCTGCACCTAAGAGCAAAAAATATGTTTATGGTTGTTGACAGTGGCACATACCAATGTGCACTAAAATGACTATATATGTGTTGGATTGCAAAGACATTGGAAGAGTCAAGCCAGACTGGGAGCTGGTCACACATAGGAAACCAACTGACATGTAAATCATCTTTTGTCAAGTTGCCAATCCATATAACACATCTGTAAATACACAATTATTCAGACAACATGTTTACAGACGTCCACACTTGAGAGTAAACAAGTCAATTTACCATGTCTGTGAGGTGGCTAGCTCAAAATCTAATGCAGATAAATGCTCATGTTGATCAGGGACCAAATAAAACGCCAGTGTTTAAATTGAGATGAGGAACAGGAATTCTCAATGTCAAAAAACACAAGGAGAAATTTTGATGTGTACAGCCAGTGGATGAATTTTACAGAGAGTGCAGGGCGCTAGGTTGGGCCACCACGAACAGCCATATCATAACAGCTCGACAAGGGCTCTGTATCAAAAAACAGTGTTGCCACCCTGACGGAAGCTAATGGATAAAAGAGGTAGTAAGAACTAGTGATCCCATATTCAAAACAAGTGTGGTGAACTGTTGGTATCAGGAGGTTTATATGGCCCCATCCTGATCTTGAGCCCAACTCATGAAAGGGGATGGTTTATGCATTTTGAACCGACTAGGAGTCACAGGAGGAGGCCACTGGCCCATATGAGGGACACTTCCACCTTGATGTTTCGGCTTCTGTCCAAAGAATTGACTGATCATTCCGGTTTCAATTTTATAATAAAATAATAAAACCTCAAACTGACTATTTGTTTAGCCCCACCTCTAAAGTAAACATGGGATATCTAATCTAATCTGATCTCATCGTTACTTATAGTTACTCTCTCTCCAGACGCGAATGAAATCACAGTCCAAAATCCTGCAAATATTACCCACAGTTCAATCTGAACTCCTTCTCACACCCACGGCTTATTTATGAGCAACATTCCGCTGAAAAATACTATGTGGCGCCCATGACAGCAAACATGGAAAACTGATAAAATATTCACCCTCCCTTGGCTGTTTCCGTGACAGGGTGAGAGTTTGTCTTTTCCGAAACGCACGTGTCCGAGGGGAAAATATGTCAGTGACGCTTAATTGTGGAGAAAGCTGCGAGAGTAAAGCAGCAAAGGAGACGCGGTGCCACCTTACTACTGCCAGGGAGGGCTGTTTATCCTCGCGCGGAATTTAGGGCAGAGGACAGGAGCGTGTTAATAAGCAGGTGAAAGACTAGCGCTGGTAAGTCGGGGCACGACCTGACAGCTACGGGAAATATTTTGACAATGAAAGTTGCTTAATGAGATGAACTTTCCAGGCAGAGCTGCCAACAGTCGGATGACTCACCGAGCATGTTAGCTACGTGTGTCGCCGTCCTGGGGAGAACTGACGGAGCAGACTGGAGAATCCCTGCTAACCAAAGCGCTAGTCATCCAACAGTCAAAGCGTATAAACAGATCTGTCGCTTAGAACGAAGGGGTTACTCCTGATCTGAAGCAAAATTCAGCCGCCGCAGTCATGCTACAGCGTTATGATATCCTGTTAACAATCTGTCACTGTACATATGTTCGGGCTTGTTTGCTGCTGATGAAAAGCAGGCGGCGTCTTATGAAGACGCATCATGCAATGGCTAATGAAAGACCACGCGAGAGCAGCGTCCAGGTGGGTTTAATGGACTGTGACAGACATTTATAGAACCAGTGCATCATTCTTCCCAAACAGGGATGTGCGAGTATTAAAGCGCTGCAACTTGTGCGTTTTCTTGACATGTCGACGTAAGTGCTTTGCCTCGGCAGGAAGCCGACAAACATGGGCCGCAAACGTTCCATAATGCAAAAGGCCATGTCCTTCAGCCCGATAACAAGGTGCAACGCTACATTACTTCTTAAACCTCCATCCTGCGTCAGCTGAACCTCGCGGGAGCTGCACACATTTGTGGTGCATTTATTTCAATCTGGGAGCCGCCATAGAAAATGACCGGTGGGATGGAGACGGACGGACAAAACCCACAAATGTACCTGCCATTTAATCACAGGTGGACAAATGCATAAATGAAATAAAATACTGCAATACACAGAAAAATAATTAAACCTATATTATTTTTATATATAGTGAGAGATGAGATGAGATATATATATATATATATATATATATATATATATATATATATATATATATATATATATATATATATATATATATATATATATATATATATATATATATATTGGTTGTATTTTCTCACTACTACTATTTTTTTTTATTATTATTATTTTATTATTATTATTATTATTTCTGAGCGTTGACATGGTGATAATAACAAACATGTTATTCCTCAAATAGTATACAATAGCAAACATAATGTTATATACATATATATATATATATATATATATATATATATATCAGTAATAACCTATCAAATTTCTTTCATAGTTTTGACATTAGAACAAGTCAAAGGGTGCACGACAGTACAATAGTAAACTTGATATTCTTATCTGAAATTATTCATAATAATACTCATATAATAATACTAATACATAAAACTAATAATAATATGATAATAATATGAATATTGTGATAATATATATATATATATATATATATATATATATATATATATATATATATATAATTAGTATTATTATCATAGTTTTGACATTACAACAAGTCAACACAGACATAATTACAGCATAATAAAAAGGAGACCAATATCATATTCTACTACAAAGGTAGGAAGTACAAGTTTGACACTCTATTATTATTCCATTGTGAAGGAGCTAACTGTGAACCAGGGCAGCCATTTTGGTTCATAAAAACTGACTTGTAAAATTCAACCCTAAACCATATGCACCCTTCTAAAATCAATCCCATCAATACAGTGCTGTTTTCGACAATTCCTTTTATGTGAGCCTGTTTTCTCCTCCCGTCAGAATAGTTCTATAACTTGGGGTCTTGGGGATAAAAGGACCAACTAAATGCTGGAGACTTTCCATCCACAGTCTAAGCTAAAGGCTGAAAACGTACTGTAATTCAAACCCCTGTCCTTTGTTTAGTATCCAGGCATCTGCTTCCAAACCATTGGCGACATCACCACCGCAACTCCGGCATCGAGGATTTGTGTTCCACACTCCACAGCTGCGTCTGTTTTGACTTTTTTTTTTTTTGTTCATTTCAGAATCTGCCTCACTGGATCTGGAGAAAACTTTCCAGGCTATTTTGTTTTTTTGGCCCAATGGTTGTTTTGAAGCTCTCTGTAGGAAACTGATGAGTGGAGAGCAAAGCACGTCGGGACACTGCGGATGGCATGCAGTGAAATACCCTCCCTTGTAAGCAAAAAGGAACAAGTGGAAGAACCCCAAGGAGCCGTCTTTGAACAGCTCTTCTCCCTTGTGCCTCCGAGACAGCGAGATCAACATCACAGTTGATTGGGTCGAGCCAAGCTACTGCCATGGAACAGTTTTTGCGGCCATGTTTTTGAAGTCGGCTGCTGACCCCTTTTATTGTCCTTTCCTCTGGGAGTGGCAATTCAATCAGAGGATTCAGTGGTCTACATGGCCGCCAGAGACACAAGGCTCCTCGTGGCAGCGCCACTGAGAAGAGCCAAACATCCATGAAATCCCTTCCTGCAGGATTTATGAAGGGTTTATTTCTAAGACACTGTTTGCAAGCGCGTGGCATAAATTTAGGGAGGGAGAACGATGTTATTCTCAGTCGAAGCATTCATGCAATTTAAATAGCAAACATGACCAAACATGACCGCACAACAAACAGCAGATGTTTTGTTTTTCCACCCGCCTCTAAAATTTAAATACATTTGAGGAACTTGAGAAGAACATTCTCCAGCACTTCTCGCTGCTGTACTGCCGCAACCGCTTGCTCTTAAAAAGCAGCTCTTGTTTGAACTACACAATTGGAGTGAAGCCATTTCACTGGGTTTTCTTTAGCCTTCCCCGGAGCCAAGCTGTTTTCTCCGGCAATCCTCAGCGCTGCCATCAGCCGGCCAGTCCCGAGCGGCTCAGCGGATAAACTGGCAACTCCTTTCGTCTGCTGGTATTGCAGTCCAAGGCCACCTGCCCATCGCTCTCTCCACCAGCCCTGAGGACAGTGGGAATAATCCGCCTGACCAAGGAGCCCAAGCAGAGGAGGAAAATGAGTTTTATGGAAAGTTATCTGTCTCCATTCAATTGATAGTTGGATTTGTGACGTGTATTTTTAACTTCAAATTTTGTTTTCCACAGTTTATATAATAAATTAATGTGCGGTTATTTCCGGACTACAGAGGAATATTTTCTGCACCCACTAAATTTAAGTGGGAAACTAGATCTTGGTCACACAAGCCGCACTCATATTTTGGCAGGATGACGCTCTTTTGCCTGGAAAAATATATACAGTGGTACGTCGGTTCTCGAGCACAATCCGTTCCAGGCGGCCGTTTGAGAAGCGAATTGTTCGAAATCTGAATCGATTTTTCCCATGACAATGAATGGAAAAAGAAATAATGCGTTCCAAGCCTTAAAATAGTCTTTTGTAGGAGTGAATGTAGAGTGTCTGCTGCAGGTGGCTGTTCCTCTATGTGTGTGGCCGCTGCATGTGGGAGGGGTTGCCGAGTGAGTGAGGTCTCTCCAGAAGTGAAGAGGTGCCCGGTGCGTGTCCAGCTCTGAATGTGCGCTTCTGTGCAGTTTGGCTGTGACAAAGTCATAAACCAAGTCACGCTCTGTCCCAGACTCGCCTCATCCCTGTCCCAGCTCCAGCCCACAACAGGACATCAAACCCTGGAGTGAGCGCTCCAGCAGCTCCCCTGTGACACTCTACCACGGTCCAGTGCGGAGACAGGAAAGGTTTTACACCTCAATATGAAGAAAAAACAGTCAGTAAATGTATCTAACGGGACACGTCTGCATACAGAGGCTGCGTTATACACAATAACAAAGCACGTCGTGGGTCAGCTGATCGGTCCGCGCACATTATGTTTTTTTACAGCTTATTTTGCGGGCGTTTGAGTTCTTTTTAGTTCGAAATCCGAAGCAAAAAAATCTAGAAAAGTTCAAATTCCAAGACGTTCGAATTCCAAGACGTTCGAAAACCAAGGCACCACTGTATATATTAGCCGTGTTGTAGTACAAGCCGCAGGGTTCAGATCGCGAAAAAAGAAGCAGCTTGTTTTTCGTGTTTTCCATGTTGGCCCCAGGAAGGTTGAATGCAGGTTCATACTCAAGGGTCAATACTACGAGGGTTCTTCTTCTATCTTGGGCCAAACCTTCTCCAGAACAAATGGGTCTGGAGCCCAATGAAGGACTAGAACTGATTCAGTACTGTGATGACTGATTTCTGATTTCATTTGTGTTCAATAAACACACATGTAAACAAACCAAAACCTTGTTAAACGACATGAAACCATGAGATCAGCGCAAAGATATTAGTCATGGAAAAGTCCAACCAACTGCAGAATTAAGTGCACGTTAAGTGTACGTCAAATTTACGAAAGAAAAAAAGTGGAAAAAATACACTTGATTGAAACTGTCAAGAAAATTGGACAAGCTGTATGTCGTGAATAAAATGCTAAATAAAATAAATAGAATAAAACAACATCTAAACATCATGAAATAGTTCCTTTTTTAATAAATAAACTCTGAATGAGTAAAGTGTAAATGAAAGTATTGCCATAAAATGCTCAAGTGTATTAAAGCTGAGCGTCTCGCGGCCCTCTCGGCCCAGAGGTGTAAAACAAAACACTTTCAGTGGCCCTCTAGGGGGCGCTCACGTCCAGCAATGGGCCTTGGTCCTATGGTGAAGAATCACTGCTCAAGACTTTCTTGCGTGCATGAGTCAACTTTGTTCCCTCTAGTGGGAAGCAAGGGGCACGCAGGTGGGCAACCCTTGATCCCACAGGTGGTGAGGGCGAGAAGAAGCCTGAGGGAGGCCGCCCATCAGCTGGCATCGATTAGCTGCCGAGCAAGTGTCAATCTCAGCGCAGGGAGTTTGTTCTCCTTCCCTCGGCTCAGTGGAGTATGATGATGAATCTCAAGGTCTACAATCTCCTCCAAAGCATGAATTCAATCAGACTGTCCGTTCTCAGCCAACAAAGGAGACGTCACTTCATATTCATGCTGTTTGTTTGGTTTTCGGAACCAAAAATGAGGCTGATCGTTCACATGAGCAAAAAAAAAAAGCCCCAAGACCTTCCTGTAGATTTCTCTCTTTCATCCCTGCAGCGGTCTGACGGACAGCCCAGATCGCACGACCAGTCAGCTCGGATCAGCGCCAGCAACGTACGACATCCATAGCGCTTTATGATTCCTCTCGAAAGCTCTAAAACAGCAGCCATTTCAGCAGCAACAGATCGCTTCAGTTTCATTTCAAACCAGGTCTTGAACACAGGCTCCCGTCTTTGTTCTTCACTGCGTGTCGTCCAGGCAAAGCTGATCTCATTCTCCCTTCTATCAATATATAATCCACGATAATTAGCTGGCCTAAATTCCTCGGATAAATATTCAAGGTCTCCTTTGTCGGCAAATAAAAGAGGGCCAGATTGATCAGAGCGATAATTAATTGGCTTTTGAAGACAGTAGAACTTGGACCAGACCTACTGTGAGCAGGTTACATTATTGTCCTGACATACTGCAAACAGACAGTTTTCATCGTGAGACAACATGCTAGCAGAATGGAACGCTAACACCATGAAAAGCTGAGGCTAAGGGGAAAATAATTTGTCGCAAAACGTAGCTGTTACATATATGAAACATCTTGAATAAATAGCAAACAATAAATGGGGATTCAACAAAAAAATGATTTTTTTTTTCAAACAATACATTGAAAAAGCTTCTGTCAATATTGATATTGATGGACAACATGCATAAAATATTTTTGATTAATGATCAGCGTTTCTTTTTTGGTTCAATGTTTCCCTAATGTGAGTCAAACCACTAAATAAAATGATCTGTTGGTTGACCTTGTATTTATGTCGCAGTATAAATCGAATGGTAAAATTTCGCATCACGGTGAAAACTTCAGTTTTTGCTTGAGTGTGCTGTCTACTGCATTTCCCACCATGTTTTTCTATAATAAGTTCTTTGTTCATCTTGCGATGCTTATAGCCTTCCACAGGTCCAATGGGGTTTAGCTCAGCTACATGGTGTTAGTGACAGTTGCTAACCTACTGCTTAATACAGTTATGTCATGTTTATGGACAGTGCCTTACGCTGGACCTTCTTCATGTGAGGTAGCACGAGCAAATACTCATTGTAGACTGAGAAGATTATTTTTATATGATAATTATATTGATTTTATTTTCTTTAAAAAAAAAATGTAGAGCTGAACTTCTTGAGAAAATTTTGTCTCTAGTCAATTTTTATTTATTTATTAACATCATGGTGTTTGTTAGACAAAACCTGTGGAAGATTACTATGAATGGAAATGAACAGAACCTAATACTTACCTAATACTACTCCCTACTACATGTAGGTATAATATCTTAATAATAAATGAATAAAGACAAATTATGTCTGAATTATTATCCTTTTTTCCGTAATCATGATTAGCTCTACGCAATATGAAACTCCAGACTTCACTGGTTTCTTTTGGAAAATATAGATTTACTCACTGAAATGGTCATAATGTGGTGTCCTTAGATTGGGGCAGTATCTTAGTACTGAAAGGCTTAAAATCATCTCCTTGAAGTAGCATTTTTGTGCCTTATGTTAGTGTAAATGAAATGATACCTAGTGGTATCAGAATATTATTTCTTCATTGCTATGTTCATTACCATTTATTTGGGTTCGGTCCGTCTCTCACAGAAGGCGCCCGTCCACCCGCAAACATTCCTCGACTGTTAGCTCACATGAGATGCCGCTGATAAATTTCACCAGCTAATTCAAACCCTCCATTGCAGCGGACGCAAGCATCTGTGACCATGTTAACAGCTTGTGACTGTAATTACACAGACGCAGTCGGTTCCTCACAAAACATATCCAACCACAGCCGACATGATGTATAACCTTTCGCACGCAGGAGGATTCATGATTTCGGCGCAGCGTGCTCGGCTCATGCACAGATGTCACTGCCGAAACGATAAAATTCATAATGACACGGAGACTCCACCGAGTTAACTTTTCGCCAGATTGTTTGCACAACTGGAGATGAATCTTGTTAGGATGACAGTCTCAGTGGGATTTATAAAAACGAATTCACCTCTGAAAAGAACTGTCGAAAATGTAATTCTGTTTACCCAGAAGTGTATAGCTCTGATATGGAGGCTGGGAAAACAAATACAAAGCTGAAGTGGATTAGATCTGAGTGCTGTTCCATTACACACTATGCAACTTTTCCGATCAAACCTGCTCAAAAAATGATTGTTCTGACCTTGGGAACAAGCTGCCAAATCAAAGAGAAGAGCGGCCGAACCTCAAAATGTCACATAAAAGTAATTTCGCCTCATTTGCTGACAGTCTTTTAAGTGTATCTTTGATTTGTCGAAGTATTTTTCCATCATTGCATGTTTGTTTGAATGGCTTGGACCAGTTCTTCTTCCATCAAATGACCACTTCCTGGATGTTTAATTTTAGCCAGCTAAAAATACAGCTCTGCACTCTGCTCTCTTCCTTCAAAAACTATCAAGCAAGTGCTAGACTCTTTTAGCAGCCAGCTTGGCAAAGCAGTTTCACTGTCCATCTGGCACTGATGGTTCATTATTTTCTGAATTTGGTCAGCACCATATTCAAGCATAAGTAGGAGTGAATCCAAATGGGCATCAGTCGGCATCACGGGTTTGATTTAAGACAGAAAAGATTTGTTATTAAGAAGTGAAATCCGCACTTGCCAACCGTGTTGTTTTGGGACAGAATTCAGGACAACTTCCTGGATTCCTGCGGCGTCCCAAGTTTTCTGGACGACAGAACGGTGTGAGGCTGAAGCAGCCAAAAAGGCACGGTACATTGACAAAACACAGATTGCCATCCCACGGCAAAAGCGAGCCCTTCCTTCATGACGCTCTCCCACCGCCACAATGATGGAACATTCACGGTCCGATGCAATATGTGGCGCATTCAAACAAGGCGCTACAGTCGCAGCAAACTTTTCTCCAATTTACGCTTTCAATTTCAAATCATTCCACTTCGAGGCCATTCGAGTTCCGTGGTCCCACTGCGCTTTTAAAAATTGACTTCATGAATAAAAAGATGACTGCGAAGTCAAATGGAATTTACAGTATTCACTGGACTCGGTAACCACCATCTAATTTGCTATGAGGCCCTGGATCTTTGAAGGGACTTCCACCATTGCTAACACATTAGCAGAGCTAAAAGGGAGCCGAACTTCTTCGTTCTTGTTTAACAAGAGACAAATGCCTCTGAACATTGAAACTGCAATGCTCACTGCAGTACAACTTCTCCATGTTATTGACATTCACATGGGAAAAAAAAAACGAAACTTGTTTTTTGAACACATAAAAAGTTGCATATTAAATTAATTTAGAAAACGGGAGCTAAAGGTTGCTTCCCACGCATCATCTCATCAACACTTGACCTCCTGCACCGTGGATGAGTTTTGCCCTTTTTGAAATACCTGTTGTTGATAACAGAACAAATGCTTTTGCTGTGTTTTCAAACCCAATTATTGAACACCAGATATCACTGAACACTTTTAAAAATAACGCCTTTCACGACTGAAAAAATATCGAAATACTTGTCTTGGTTTGTGATATAATGGCAACCATAAAGACCATTAGAGAAGAATGATGATTTTGGGTTGAAGTTGCTTAAAACAATGGGGGTTGAAGTTGTGTTCCGTAAGTACCGTTACTGCAGCTGCAGTGGTCGTAATGGGGTACATGATTTTCTGAAGAACCACAAAGACGGATAAGTCGACCGAGATTTTTAGAAGGACGCTGGTTTCATTTCAAATTGTTGTGTGACGTTTTACCAGAGCAAGACTCAAAATCTTTCGTAACGTCCATCTTGTGACAAGAGCCGACCCGTCCTGACTCCCATGGCGTCATATTCCGTCCTATACTGACTAATAAACATTAGGTTTTCAACTGAAGCACGTATTCCACCTTCCACTGTATCACGACACATAATAAATAGTAATAAAAATAAATACATAAAAGACAGAGGTTGGTGTCAGGTAAGCCATGGGATGGCGCTCCTTTCATTCTTTTGTCAACATGTCAATTCCTATTGAAGTCATGTGACACGTGGTACCATCACTGAAGAGGACGGCCACATAAGGGGTTATAAATCGCACCTGACATCCAACATGAACCAGTGAAGAGAGTTTCCGTACCTCTCCCTGTCCCTCGCGCGAGATCCCAGCCCCAACAACGGCTGCATTTGTCCTCAATATGGGTGGTAAAAGTCCACTTTCCCAACATCATTGTGATACACCATGGAATAGCGGTTCCTCAAACACTTCCTTTTCCAAAGTTTGTATTTCTAATAATTACACAGTATTTTCAGTTTCAATAGTATGAAAAAGCAACCAACAACTGGCGAAGAACACATCAATGAAAATGTGAAAAATGGATGGGATGATCGACTTACACAGCTTTTCGGTTTCATCGGAGGCGTCGGGACAGTCGGGTTCCCCGTCACAGAGCCAGGCCTCGGGGACGCATGTTTCCGCGTGGTGACAGTGAAACTCCCCTATGTCACACAAGATGGCGTCTGGATGAGACAGGGAGAAGGTGGGGAAAGAGAGAAACAATGCCATATGAGGTGGTGGAACGTGAATAATGGATCAGACATTTGGCATGAGTTCATGAACATGACGTTGGAAGGATGCAGCTACTTTCACCCTGAGAATAGATGCACATCTGTCATGTTGTTTGCCTTTGTTTAGGGCACTTCCTGTACACTAAGGTGTGCTCTTTCATTAGCATTATATCTTTAGCACATTACTTTTCTCTAATGGAACGAGATTGTCAGTTATGGCACGAAGATTCCAGAGTTGAGCCGGAAATCCTTTAACATAGAGGCATGCTGTCATCTACCTTTTGCTGAACTATTTACAAAGCCGTTTAGCCCGTTTGTTTTCATCTTTTCTCTCCTTGGTGCTATTTACTGGCAGGTACGCAGGCGAGTTCAACGTGAGTCCAGTCAACTAAAAGAGAATAGATCACAAGATGTGACCAACATCTGTCATAGTGTTGACATGTTTCCTGCCTGTACTTGTCAGACTCGCGGTTTGATCGGTGTGTAGAAAGGCACCAGAAGCTCCGCCGCGACCTGCCACTATTTCTGCCCGCACAAAAACTAAGATTTATTTCTGAGCTTAACCTGCAAACAATCCGTCAGGCTCCAAGCCCACCTGACCACGCCGCCTCCCTCTCTCTGTATCTATCTTTATCTCTCTTTCCTGTGTTTCTAACCCATTAGTGGAGGGAGTGGAGCAAGTGGGGGATCAGGTCTGCAGCGTTTGAACGGTGGGAGTGATAATTCAATGCACTACTGCTCCCTGCCATGGTACCCTGCAGCAAATTTACTACCCAGGGACCGATCCGAAAAGGTCATACATCCCATCCATTCAGCCCTTTTTGCGTTTTTACTGATGAAATACACTTATCTTACCATTTATAGCTTTTCGGATTTTAAGGGCTTCATACATTTTCAATGGTGAAGAACAAATAAATACGCACATTCCACAGATGAAAATCGCCTTGACTGTCAGGAGAGCAATGTGTTCAAATAAATGTGTACCAATTGCTATTATTATTAGCCTTATTATTGCATTAAAAATACTTATTTCAGTCCACAAGATTATGTAATAGTGATGTAAATGTAAATGAAAAAAACAAACTATAACAATAAATACTATGACTTGCAAAAGTAAAACATTGTGCATTGTTACATTGTAATTATTTCCGTCTAGTCATCATAACAGATTCCTTTAAGCGATTTTAGTTCACAGCATTTAAGGACAGAACTCTTCCTCTGCCTTTCTGGCTAGTCCCGGATTGTCACACCGGCCCTCTTCATGTTCTCATTCACTACATCCACGAGCCTCACTGGATGTCTGTCATCTTTTCCCTGGTACCTCCATCTCCTCTGCATGTGTCCAAACCATCTGCTCCTTTCACTGTGACTCGACTTGAGCCACTGAAGTACTCATTTCTGATCTTGTCCTTTCTTGTCACTCCAGATGACAACCTCAGTATCTTCATCGCTGGCTCTCCCAACGCTGCTTCCCGAGTCTGTAAACCGTACATCAAAGCAGGTCTCCCTGCTGTCCTGCAAAGCTTCCTTTACTCTCGTGTTGCTTCTCTGACATCACCTCCCTTCATCACTCTACATACTTGGACTTTTTTAAAAAAGCAAATATGAATTGACCATCCAACACGAACCTGGAAATGCAAACAAAGTGGAAAAAAAAAAATGATAACACGTGGTGATGGACATGAACATGACGATTTTCTGCATATTATTCGCGGAAAAATCCCAAAAGAAACATCATAATGACCAAAGTAAAAGTATGTTGCTCGCCACAGCTCAAGGACTAAAAAGGCATTGGGACAGTGCATACCTCCGCAACAATATTTAGCTTTTTTAAGCCTAGCGTTGCTCCCTCACACAAACTTTAACCAAATATTTATGCGAGCAATAACCTTGACTACATTGAGCTCAGGCAGCAGGTGGCAGTAACATACGGGAGACATCAGGGAGAACCCGTGCAAATGTTTGGGAATCCAAATTTTTTCACCACAGTCACATTATTTTTTTCTTATTTTTGAGTTATTTTTTGTAATATTTACGACTAAATTCAAATTACTAACCAACCCACAAATGTTCAGTGCAATCTAACCATCTGTTGATTTATTTATTTTTCATTCACAAACAAACCACCCTGAAGGTAGCGCACCATGATTGGCAGACGTAACAAATACCCATTCAAATTTTCATCGTCTATTCTGCTCCTACTACTATACAAGTCCTTTATCAACAGCAGTTGAGCAATGTGACATTTATGAGCAATGCCCACCTCAGAATATCGGACTGCTTCACATACATAAAGAATGTTTTTATTGTGGCACAATAACTGAAGGATATGCGATTTCTCACAGCAGGCTTCTGAGTCGGTTTGTCACGCATGTGCGTAGCTACACGTTGGGGATGTCTGAGACTGCATTACAGAGCCAACAATTGGCACAGTTATTCCAGCTTTGCCAAAGAGTTGAAAGGAATGTCACCTATGGCTTTAAAGCTGAATTGATTACCATCCAAAAGCAGATGGTTGTTGACAGAGGGACCATTTCTCCAGCTGAGGAAGGAAGCCTTAAACGAAAAGTGCCCCTGGACCGCGGAGGAGGCCAGCTCCCTATTGATGTTCCATTTCCTTTCATGCCACTTCACCTTGGACGCTGAGAGGCCAAAAATGAGCCAACTAAATGTCCTCGATGTCATTTCATATTTCTCACCTCTACCTAACCTTTTTTTTTTTTGACGTGGTTGCTGAAATTTTGGGAGAAAAAAACACGGCGAGAAGAAGCACCTTGTGATGCCCGCTGTTTCCCACACAGCCAAAATATCAAAATTACAATTGGTAAGTGCAGATATACACACATTTTACAGCACTGTTTTTCACAGAAAGAGGGAGTATTACTTTGGTGTATTTTATTTAAGAATGGATAAATATTTTTGGTTGTTAAAATACGCAATTTAAGGGCACGTGGATAGTTATATGAGATTTTTAAAATACATTTAGAGCAGAAACAGATGCTTTGCCAACATTTTATCGATACAAACCAGTCAATTCAAGTCAAGTGCAACATCTAAGACACAACCGCGACCGTCCATATGTGGGTTTTCCAATCGCATCAATTCCCTTCTGTCTTTTAAGCCACCACAATTAAATGAACGCTTAAGTTTTCATTTTTCTTTCTAAACAATATTAGAATCCATTGATGCAAGACTAGATAATACAATCCCGCGCATTACATCAAGCTAGCAGAACATGGGACACTGACGCAACCACAAATCAAACAAAGAGTGGTTATAAAGCAACAGCGCGTCGAACGTGCTTCAGTGGGTCGTGTTTAATGTCACTGAAATGAAAAGAAGAACACAATATTTGAGTTTCTTTTTGAGACGTCCATTTTGTTAAGCCAATTGAGGGCGTTTTTTAAGCTGTATTTCACAGTCACACCCTGATATTTCCTTCCGATTCTAACTCTCAGCTCATCAAATGGTTGTTATTCAGTAATAACAATCAGATTTACACAGAAACCCATTTGCCTTTCATGAGATGAAATTGTGTTGCTAATGTTGGTCCGGTTTATTTGATGCAGGCTTTGTTTTGGGTACACACTATTTTTTCATTGAGCCGTCTTTATGGCCAAACACATGTATATAAACGTAATATTGCACAGGTTTGCGATTTAGTTTTGATTCAGTAGTCGGCAAAATGACTCCAGCTCACACAAGCTATGAGCACATTCCAGAGACCTTCAGAGAGTTTGTGTGAAAAGGACTTTCCCATTAAGTGAAATAACATTCATACTGTTATTATAATATAGGTAAATATGGGACGTTTATTTTGAGTTGTAATGAGCGAAGGTCTGCACTCTCTTCTCCAGTTCATATCGCAGTGTAGCCAAGAGCTTGAATTTTAACAGGTTGTCATACTGTACAAGATATCATTCACTGCTAAAAAGTGGCTCCTCCCCCTTCAGGCACTTTGATCAACATTTCTTTGAATGGACAGTTTTTATTTATTTGTTTTCTATTCAGTATATGTCCTTCACATATGGAAAGTCATATATGTTCTTGTTATGAGCTGCTGAAGACATAAAAAGCATTACATTTGTAATGCTTGTAATGCTTTAAATAACAATTTTGACAAACAGGACCAAATCCAGGCCAGTTTCAGGTCAGACACTGTTACGGATCAACTGTCGGCTGTTCGCCAGCCAAAGCAGGTTATTACATGTAACAATAGTATAATGCAGTCTGGCTTAAATGTAAATCTTTATTCTGCCAAAAGAACCAAGACGACGTGATGCATCTTCATGGAGTCATATCCCTGCGAAATAATCTTTATAACAAGCGCATCCCTGCATGTGACACACAGCATGCCGTACTTGTACTTAAATGTCATGCGAGTCAAGTCTGATGGGGAATGTGGAGACTTGGTGGAGTGCTGCGATGCTCGGGATGATGATGATCAGCCTGACATCTCTGCCTCAGACAAAATGCAATTAAGACATTCCTGGAAACCAGTGTGCAGAGATCACCAAGACAACAACTTGTCCGCTGAGTTATCTGAAAAGAGAGAATACATAATGATGTACCGAGAGAAAGAGGAGCGTCTCATGGAATAACCAGCCCATAGAAGGAGCCGTTCTCCATGGCAGCGCTCAGCGACTCTGCATTCGAGCCATGAATCCGGCAGGGAAAATCAATGCTCCAGGAGTCTGTGGCCTTCATTAGATGCTACCTGCCCTTCACCAGAAACTGAGGTCACCTGTATTTTCTTTACAACAGCAGGGGCATGTCAACAAATTATTAAAAGAAGACACTGCATGAAAACTTTCAGAACACAATAGCGGAACAGCCTCCTGCTTCTTGGCATGGATCCCTGAAGCAGTAAACAATGAATGATTTATAGCAGGGAGGTCTTAAGTCGGGTGCTCTTTACTGCTCCATTACTGCACATACAAATAATGACGTGAGAGAACGCTGCATGCATCCGTGACAAAAACAGATGCTATAAACTTGTGTGTTTTGGAGAAAACACAGTAAACACAGTAAAAAATGCACAACAATGCTGGAATTCAAGAGGGGCCAAAATGGAAGCATCCACAGGTCAGAAAGTATTTTTCTTCTTCTGATCTTATGAATTATTTTACCATTTTGCATGGGATATAAAACAAACCTACGACACCTCCATGGCTTGAACCGTGGTCTCCCGGTATTTTGCATTTCACATTTATGCCAGGATTTTGGTTTCACCTGATCCCAAAATAATTTTGTTTTATATTATATATATTATGTTATACATGATATATATATTGTTTATTTTTCCTGTTTTTATATAGCTTTTATATATTGATGTGATGAGTTCAGCACATTCTTTATTTTTATTTATTTTTATGTAGGCGTAAGTGTTAAACAATAGCCGTTTTTTTCTCCCAGCATTGTGTGTTTGCTGCCTGTACACAGCTAAAAGACAAAGAGAGACAGGAGTAGACTGACATTTCTACTGTTGTGTAGGGAAGCGACAACCATTAAGAGAGCTCTTGATATAACTGCACAGCATCCAAAACAAACAACAGTTCGAATTGCTAACTGACATCTTGAGAGCACACATCTTTCCATGCGATTTCACATGGTATTTTGGAAGGACGGAACACTTGGTTCCACCAGAGACTGACAGTATTGGTCCGGTAGTACACTCATTTCAGATGTCATTTTTAACTTTCATTTGATCTTCTCGGCTGCCGTTGTTAAATCTCTCTCTGAACAGTCGACCGGCTCAAAAGAGGCATCCGTTGGTGAATTTCATTTGCATGAAAATGTGTCATTATGCTGCCAATAATAGTTCCCCCCCGCCCCCACTACACCTCGCTCCCTCCCCTGCCTCCATCCAAGGTCATATGACAGTTCCTCAGAAGACCTCTATTTTAACCAGAGGCGGTGGCAGGGATTTATACCCCACTCTGTGTCATGATTACCAATCAAGGAGAGTCATATCTGCTTAGGCAGACAGGGGTTTCGCCTTCAGTGCGGGGGTGAGGCACCTGTCAAGGTTTACCACCAAGTCAGTCCAGCGTGGCTTGATTCCCTGAGGGGCGCGTCGATGCCGTGGACGCTGCCTCCAGATTAAACTGCATTATCTGGGAGCAGCGCGCGCCGTTATGTTGAGGGACCACATCCCTCATGGCCCAACTGTACCTCTGCAGACAGTAAGTGAGCTATTCATTTTTCGACAAGTGAACACCTGTCTCACACCCTGGCGATGGATGAGCTCATTAAAGACAAGCCAGATTAGCTGTAAATTCCATCATGCCTGTGAGTACCGGGAAGCTGGTGGTGATAACTGAAACGTTCACGTTTGGTGACTGAATGAGCTGCGTTCACAAAGGTGTACAGCGGTACCTCGGTTTTCGAACGTCCCGG
This sequence comes from Synchiropus splendidus, assembly GCF_027744825.2. Lineage (NCBI taxonomy): Eukaryota > Metazoa > Chordata > Actinopteri > Syngnathiformes > Callionymidae > Synchiropus > Synchiropus splendidus. The sequence goes on along the minus strand of NC_071343.1, from coordinate 6,835,065 downwards.
ATTTCGAACAAATCAAAGTTCAAACAAAAAATTTGAGATTTTTTTGCTTCTGATTTTGAACGAAAATCCAGAACTCGAACTCGGTACAGATCACCGGCCCACTACGCGCTTTGTTATATAGAACTTTGGCGAAAAAAGCATTGTGAGAGCTTTAATGTCAATAAAAAATGTGAGGAGTTGATGATTCAAGTTCAGAACATTGCTGAGTTTGTTTCATGAGTAAGTTCATGAGCCTGTTTTCAAAACTAGTTTAGAAGTGATCCTCATGCATTTTTAAGCTGGGTGCACCACTGACCTTTCTACGTTGAAGACAGCACCACTGCACCTGCAGCTTATAGACCAGTGCGGCTTCTGTATGAACAAGATCAATTTTCCTTCATAAATTTGGTGGGTGCGGCTAATATTCCGGTAGTCCAGAATTTACGGTAATCTCGTGTCATTTGCTGTTTTGTTTCTTTGTTTGTTTTAAATACATGCCGATTGCTGTGGATAAATAAATAAAATAAATATCTACAGAAACAATAATGCCTAATGTATATTATTTTATTAACAAATCTTTTAAAAAGAACAACAAAACACATCCAATTATGTGAAATAAAAATTAAGATTAATGTATTACGCTGAAAATTAAATGAACAGAAAACAATATTAGGATGAAGTTCAGAGTGAAATGGCAAAAAAAAAACAATGCACCCAATTTCACTTTAGAGGTCTGAATTAATATTCATGATGTACCAACAGAGAAAGAATTAAAAAAAAAAGGTTCTTATTGGTCATCACCTTTTCCAAAGTATTATATTGAATAAAAGAGCAATCGGTAAATGGCAGCTCTTGCACCGTCTGTGGGCCGTAATAAACCACTTCCTATTGTTAATGTGACATTTCTGTCTCATTGCTCGCCGCCAGAGCATAAAGGAACGTGATTAAGATGGACTTGCCCTTTCTTAAGTTTTTTCTTTTTCACTCCTCAGCGAATTCTGCAACGTTGCAGGCCGGACTCGGCTTACACAGATCTGATTAGCTCCGTTCCATTTGAAGTGGAGAAACGTGTCTCTTTCAATGTGCCGCACCACACAAAGTAGCCCTATTAGGCAGCAGAGGACGGGAAGCCTCCGAATAATGGTCCGACTGTCGCGTCTCTCTGCTGAATTCAAGAACGCAAAAACATTATTACAAGTTCTCCTGAAGAAAAGAAAGTGGGATTCCAAAATATATTCTTTTTTTTTTCTTTTTTTTTTCATCGAATAAGTCTCTGAAGATACTGTGAAGATACTGAAACCAGGGAAATGTGTCCTTGCCTGCAGGGGACAAACAATTATTTCAGAATTTCAGATGAGAGAAAATCCTCCGACCAGACCCACAAAATAGAGACGCTATTACACATCTCATCTTGTTTGGAACTCTCACTGATGGGGGTAAAAGTGGTTGAGGAAATGGATGTCTAGAAGAAACAGATATTGAAAAGCCAAAATAGACAACAGATAACAGCAATATTGTCCAAGCAATGTTAACACTTTATATGTGACAGGAAGCATGACAACATTAAACAAGCCAAGCTGCAAATATGAAGCCAGTCGTAGTGACTTCTTTAAACAGGCAGGTTGCAGAGACCTATCATATCGGTGAGGGCAACATTTGAGTTTATTTGTGTTTATATGAACATTTTGGAGTAAATACAGTTTGAAAATTGCCACCAGTAGTGGAGACAAGGTTGTAGTCGTGTAGTTCATGCATTGACTGTGCGTCCGTTCACCATGACAGTCTCCACTGAAGGTGGCTAACTGTGACAGAGGCAGTGGGCATGTAAAAAATAGTAATAATAAATAATTAAAATAGCAATAATGTAGTCATTATCATTGTTGCATGAGAGAAGAGAATGAGTATCACCAGTGGATCACATAAAAATATGTAAAACTTGTGTAATTCACTATGGCGGCCAACAGGTGGCGTCATAATATACAAATGAGGTGAGTGACTTTACTCTGATCCCAAATTTCGGATGCTACTGATGCAACTATTTTACGGTATGCCTTCATCTCTAACCATTTTCACTACAGCCTATTGAAATAGTGACTTCAAAGTTGAATATTTCATTGAAAAAACCCGTCTTCTTAGCAAGGCTTCTATTGTGTCACTGGTTATGACCTCCGGAGGAATGGTAGACAGCAGTTTGCTTTGTCCTTGTCTTTGTGGTTGGCCCGACTGGCCTTGAGGATGGACTGCATGGAGTTTTCCAGTCTCTTTAGACAGTTGAAAGTTTGCCAGTGTGTTGACAGTTACCTGCAGCTAAGGGATGCTCAACAGGATTCATGGACACACCATGTGACCAGCAGTTCCCAGTGGCCATGTGCTCGTAGTAAAGCAAGGCTGGCCTTCAGAACAGGCTTGCCAGGGACCACTCAACACCTCTACGGTTAATGAAGGAGATGACCTTCTTAGCGCCAGAGGGAAGCTTGAATCCAGGATTCTCGTTCTTGGGGTTGTGAGGGATAATGGTCGTGTAGTGTCCTGACATCCACCCAGCTTCCTTCTGCCATGCATTTTCTTCTATATGAAGATGGTTGTACCCTCGGGAAAGCCACGTACGATGCTGCCTGCGATCACCTGAGCTTGCTTGACACGGTAGATCTCTTCGGTGTGGATGCCCCAAAGTGGTCCACCCTCTTATTAAAATGCTATACGTTACGGAAGGCCATCCAGGCCAGAGGAGGCCATGATGTTTGGCCTGTGAACTTGAGTCTGCAGCATTTCTCAGTCCTCAGGTATCACGTCACAAGCTCTGAAAACAGATAGAGCTCATCGGGTTGAAAAGGAGTTGCGGTGGCACCTTTGTAGGACGCCTCCCTGGTGAGGGACTCTCTCCTTGCAGTTGGGAGGAGACAGACCCATGGCACGCTACAGAGGCTATGTCTCTTGGAAGGCCTGGGAGCCACTCTGGCTTCTGTTTGTAAGCAGAGCACCAACCGCTGCCCCCTCGACCTGACCTCATATCAACCAAAATGGATGGACGGATCTATTTATGACCCCTGAAGCGGGTAAGTGTGTTGATTATACCCCACAGCTAGAGTCAGGAAGGAAACAGCAAACAACACACATTACTTGTTCAACAAGGTGGAGAACTTGAATCTATCTACATATTGGCCTGAAGCAAAGATGAATCCAGCTCTGTGAATACTTAAAGACAAAACATCTAAATTCCTATCAGACGAAGAACAGCAAGAAGTAGCTCTTTTACCCTGCGGATGAATGTGATTTGTACTGAAGGAACGCCTGTCGACAAAATATGCAGAGGTATGAAGTGGATATACGCCGTCATTCGATTTTAAGTGCAGATACAAAAGGTAAATTGTCACTGACAACACTCAAAACATTCATTTTCTAGCACAGTGAGAACCGGTTTCAAGGTTAGTGAATGCAACATTAGTATTCAATGAGAACAGTCCCACCTCTCTTTAAAGATCGCACTTTTATACTTCTCACAGATACACGCGTCCATGAGCACACAGAATAACTTCAATGACAAAAGGAACCTGATTCCCTCTGGTCATATTAACTGCCACAGTTCTCTTCAAGTTGGATTGCAACAAGTTGCGCGTTGAAATTAGCTTGCAGAGTCTGCTCTGTGGACAGAGATAGGACGGGCGTGTGTACAACCATTAATTATGTTTGACAGCAGCACTTTATATTAACTTGAAGGTTGGGAAGGATAACTACGTGCTTGTGTGTGTGCGCTCACAACCAGACTTCGTATCTCTCCTGAGTTGGATCGAGGTGAAGACAGAAGCAAACCTCAGAGGTGGAATTTTAAGATGTGATTCTAGAATTACGGACAAAAAAACGGACTATCTGGGGAAAAAAAGCGAGTGCGTTCCGAAAAAAAAATGTATTTGAAACACCAAAATTGCAGTTTAAACAGAGCCCTGAATTGTGATACTCTCAACCCATCCAGCGTTTGGATCTCTCCACCTACTGCAAGCTGGGATCGACTCCAACTACTCCTGACCGTGACCTACGAAGGAGGAGCGGCGGATTATGAATAAATGAACGACCTGGGAGTCTTCCATATGCTCCGAACCGACTCCAGTGATTCCAGTGTCAGGTGTTGATCTGATGCAAATGATCAGAAACCATGACAAATGAAAATATCCTTCAGAAATCCCAGTCTTATAAATCACTGAATCTCTGCATTCTCCTTGAACGTGGGTTTCAAACCAGAGTCAACATCATTATTATGCTACATTTGTCAGGATGTACCGCTGAGCTCGGTGTCAATCTTTCATGTGGATTTTTTCATACGCACATTCAGACTTTCTTTATGCTCCAGTGAAGGCTGCAGATTCAAGCATGAGCACTCGCATATTGAAATTAATTTTGAGGCGAAAACAAGTGATTAAAAAGGTAGTTCTGACGATGAGGATGTGTCCAAGAGAGGCAGACAACATATTAGTATTCATCGAATTTAGCAAAATATTGGCCCTCATTATACCAGCCTTAGTGGAAAATGCAAAAACAGCAGGGAGTTTAAATTCTGCATGCTCCGGGATGAGATTTTCATTTTTTTCCAAAGTAGTGTTTCTCAATATGTTCTCTACGGGAACGGCACACGAGTTGTGATGGGCAGATGAGGCTTCATGAAACACTGCCCTCATTTTCAGAGCCCACTAGATGGCACTCGCTGCACTAAAATTTCTGGATTTGACACTGTTTCATGAAGCCTCGACTTCAAGGTTTTCACCAGGAGTTTTTGATAACATAGCTCGATGAACTGAACTTCAACTGATCTCAATGCAAGTCACACTTGACTACAAACAGTAACAACTGCAGGAAACTATCCCGGGAAAATCTCAGAGTTAGGCGACAAAATCCAACCTGGCACCCCACCTCCTCATACAAGGGCAATGCATGTTTACATTCTGTACCACTTCCTGTAGTGATCATAACCACATCACACCTCAGAAATTCTCAGAATGAAACTGCTATGCGTAGGTATATTTAAGTCTCTGGTGTCATAAAATGTAACACATTTTCATCAGTAGTCATAAATATAATTGTAGTCATGATGCTTTTTCCCATTTTCAAAACATACTTTATACTCAAAGTTAAGGTATTACATCTCTTTGGTGCTTTTCATGCATATTACACAACAGACAAAAGCATGGGTCTCAAGAGTCTCACAGAGTCTGGAGTAAAACAATGACTCATGCAGCCAAAGGCATCATATTTCTGACTTTTTATGTGTTTCCACTTAAGTCCAGTGCAGTCAAGCCTGTGTTAAACCAGCTGAAGTGACCCGGAAACGTGTTCTCAACTTCAAATATCAGTATCTTAAACACATTTTTTTTTACTTGATGTCAATGCTCAAGACAAAATTCTCATCTTCAAGGTAGTAATATATCATTTCCATTTTACTACCATTTATTCCCATTGATTAGTTTCGGGGAGGGGTCGGAGGGCATCCCAACTACCTCGGTGATGGGCTGTTGAGGCTTCATGAAGCAGTCTCTTCATTTTCACTCCTTCACTCTCGGTTTAAAAATGATGAGAGGTTTCAGGAAGACGCTGTTTAAATTCATAGACTTTAGTGTAAAGACTGCCATCTAGTGAGCTCTGAAAGTGAGGACACTGTTTCATGAAGCCTCATCAACCCATCACTTTCCAGAGCGCCAAAATACCTTCCATACCAAACTCTCCATTTTCAAATATCTGTCATTTATAAACTCCTCAGCACGATAAAACATTCGTGAATATTCTAAAAATCAAAGGTTCATGTGTTAAAAACTCGATTTTGCCTCCCTGCAAGTGTTTGACCTTTGTGTGTTTCACATTAACAAGCCAGGCAGCGACCTCAGAGTTTTTACCGAGGGGCTGGTTTCATTTTCAAAGGCGCCCTTGTGACCTTTGAGCAGCCCTTGTTAAACGTCCAGATCAACAGAAGAACACAGCCATGTTGTTGCCGTGGCACAAATAACACAGCACACACATCAAGAATCCTTCACTGCGAGAAAACAAACAACTTGATAATCAAACCATAGAGAACCCCAGGGCGCTTGTTAGCGGTTTGAATGTGAAAGTATGTGTATCAACGTCATGACACGTGCTGACAGCGGGTAAATTAATTTTCGTTGGAGCGCGTCTCGACATTGTGAAAGTGAAACAGAAAGTGTATGAAGCTCATTTGTGTTGCATCGTGCAGATCATGGTGTTGTCCTACTTCCTGCTGAGATGACTTGGCTTTTAACATTTCAGTAACAAGTTGTCATGGCAACGTTTAAGACTGGTAAATCCGGTGAGCGACGAGCAAAGCAGGGGGATAATTCGTCGACGCCAGCTGTGATTCACCTGCCAGGGACGTGCAGCACAGCTCTGAAGGCCAGTGGACTATTTGTTAAAAGAAGACTGTCCTCCAAAGACATTTCCTAGCGCAAGAACAGGAAGTTACATTGTTTGGCAAGAAAAAATGATTTTTTTATTTGTTTTATTTTCACACCTGTAGCGACACAAACTTGGGAAATAGTTTCAATGACATGTAGTTTACATGTTTATTTGATTTGTTGTATTTGCTGTTGCAGATGCAGCAGTTTCTCATGTAAATCTAATCTAAAATGTGAACAAATCAAATGAACAAAAAGGATCACGTCTAAATATGTTCTGTACTTAGGTAGAATACAGCTTTATATTGCAGTTTGGGGTTTTATAATGGGTGTTGTAATGGTGTTGTCTTACTCCCAAGGCTCCCACTAGCAAGTTGGAAGTGGACTTTTGCGTCCAGTGTTGACACAGAGATCACCGTTTTGCATTTTATGTCGACGCAAAGATGTTTCCCCTCCCACGTAAGGGCGTGTACAGGTGGTACCCATCCAACAAGCCACTGTGACTCAACCCTGTTTGAGGTGCTTTATATGCCACAAGTTTATACCAGCTCTTCACAGACGGCTTAACCCGCAAAATACATCGAAAATAGTCTCTACTTGATACCTCGGACTGACAATGTGTGTTTTTGGCCACTGCCAACTCCGCTAAAAATCAACTAAATTCCCAGGGAAGTACATTCAAAGTACATTCACAGTCTCACGATCCAACTCCAACTTGTCATGTTCTTATGAGTAGAATTTATTTGGAGGCACCTTGCGGCAGCTCCCACAATGTCAATGTCGGCGCGCAGATTGGCTTGCATTCACTCTGTATTCCATGTTTCAAGAGAACACGTAGCACCAATGTCTGGTGAGAGTCCAGACCATGACTAGTTTCAGTAAAGCAGCATTATACCGTGACACATTTTATCACTCCTTCCAAAAAGATTTAAGATAGAGGCAGCCGTTCTCTCCGTACTATTTGCTTCATGGAAGTAAATGAAAATTACTATTGTATATAAACTTCTGACTCAGCTGTCTCTTAATGCTTCACCTCAATAGCGCCGTCAATTTAAAGCCAAATCCACAAAACATGCCTCAACCATCCAGACACGTCGACACTAGGACACAGGGAGAGACGAGGCAGGTTTAGAGGGAAGGTGGGGGAGCACAGATGGTTTGGGCACGTGGAGGGGAGGCATGTTCGATGAAAAGACGGAGGTACGGGGGGGAGAGGAGGACTTGTTGTGGCAACCTCTGATGGGAAATGCCTCAAGAGAAGGAATTACAAGCTGTTGGTCATCTGAGCTCTGTTTCCATTAACTTAGATGATCTAATATTACTTCTTAATCGTGCAATAATTCATTGAAAATGCACAGCATAAAGACGTAAAATAAAATAAATAAAGCAGCTGCTGAATAAAAAGAGAATACTGGATTCTGGGAATCTTCTCACACTGATGCATATATTCCGTGTTATTTACGTTGATGAATTTCCTTGCGCTTAGATGTCGCAGATCTCCGTGCTCCTACGACTAAAAGAATGCAGCAAAAAATATTGCTCATTTATTTGCTAATAGAGATGAAAAAGGCTTTCAAGCTATTAAATATGACAGGCGAAGTAAGGGATTTGGATTTTGCATGGGTACCCAAGCCATTCATTACAGCACGGCGAGGGAAGAGAAAAGAGGACGGCAGTGCTGAATTTGCTTTTAGTTACAAGCTTTGTTTGTGATTTGTCGTGAGTAGCCGCTGGATAATTGCGCCGCTTCCTCAGCAAAGGCAATAGCTGTCCGCTAAAACTATTCATTTCAACGCGGTACATCAAAAGACGAGGTGGCGCCTAATCGCAGACGCGTCACTATTAAGTTGTTTTTATGAGCAGCTCAGGCATTTTGTGCTTCGATTGATTCTGCTGCTAAAAACACGATTAAAGTCCAAGACATTCCAGAGATGAACCGAGAACATTTGACAGGAGTTCAGCTCTTCCAGTGTAAGAAAACGCCACCGCGACATTTTATATATTCAGACATGAGTCATTTGGACCGTGCAGGAAACAGGTGTTGCACCACCTGACTAAACATATAGTCTCATTTAATGAGTCATGTTGTGGGTTTCAATCCCAGACTCCCCACTCGGAAAACATTCTCACATTTGGAGTGAGCGTTTTGACTCGCATTCATAGTGACAGTCTGTTGAATAAATACTGTTTAGTGTACATAGACATGGATTTTAACCTGGAAAACTGAAGGATAAAAAGCATGTACCATGGAGCACATGACCACTCATGGACATAGCAGCATGCTCCCATGAAAACTAAATACCAGGAGGTGAAATGTGTGGCAGGCAATGTTGAGAAATAGGGATCTACACAGTTTTTGTTATTGTTATTTCCTCAACAAAATAAAAACTTTTTTTATTTCAGTTACATGACGTTAATGTAGGGAGAAATCAGGTCACTAGTTATGGGCAGATGAGGCTTCATGAAACAGTGTCCACATTCTCAGTAGGTAGTGCTCTTGGTTTAGAAATGATGAGAAGACGGACGGACGGACAGATAGATAGATAGATAGATAGATAGATAGATAGATAGATAGATAGATAGATCGATAGATAGATAGATAGATAGATAGATAGATAGATAGATAGATAGATAGATAGATAGATGGATGGATGGATGGATGGATGGATGGATAGATAGATAGATAGATAGATAGATAGATAGATAGATAGATAGATAGATAGATAGATAGCTAGATAGATAGACAGACAGACAGACAGATCGATAGATAGATAGACAGATAGATGGGTGGACAGATAGATAGATAGATAGACAGACAGACAGATAGATAGATCGACAGATAGATGGGTGGACAGATAGATAGATAGATAGACAGATAGATGGGTGGATAGATAGATAGATAGATAGATAGATAGACAGACAGACAGACAGACAGATAGATAGATCGACAGATAGATGGGTGGACAGATAGATAGATAGATAGACAGACAGACAGACAGACAGACAGACAGACAGACAGACAGACAGATAGATAGATAGATAGACAGATAGATGGGTGGATAGATAGATAGATAGATAGACGGACGGACGGACGAACACGAAAATACGTTGACTGGTTGGTCAGCTAAACCCAGGCAGAAGTGACTTCACCTCAATGGAAATCGACTGGATATGACCGGGGGTGGCCTACTTCCACCTGCTTGGCTGCACCGGCTTCACATGATAAATACTCACATCCGCAGAGAGATAAACAGAGCCTGTTGTTATTGATGCACTCAATTAATAATCCACATGCCACTTCATAGGGTTCACACATGCACCATTTAGCTCAAGGTCCCATCTCCGCAACAGCCGGCGGATTTCTGGCAAAAGCAAAAATTTAAAAAAAACAAGGTATTTCAGTTTAAGGCGAAATGCGGGTGCTTTATACTTTGAACCAGTAATTAATTTGACTTGTTGACGACAGTTTTTTTCAAAAGATTGCCTGCAAAATAAAATAAATAAGGTTGCTAGTTGAGGAAGAAGGACTTTCATCTGCAACATCTGCTCACTTGTTCTATTAATTTCAGATAAGCAGGGTTTTTATGAACCTTCTTTAAGTCGTCTTAGATCCCAGACTTGAAAGGCAGGTAATTACGGAGCTTTTAAAACTGCAAACTTTCAAATCAAATACGTGTCTGTTCCCACGCCAGGATAAACACCGACAGAGTTGAGAATATGAGACTGAGGACTGGACAAGCATCGTCGTTTTCTCCCTTCTGACCTTTGCGCATTTTAACCAGTGCGTAAGCTTCATGTAAAGCAAACATGCCGTGGTCAACTTAATGCCCATCAAATATCAAACACGCGTGTCCTCGCTGGAAGCGTGTCCGTGACCGAGGCTGAGCTGTCGAGCGAAAGCCGCGGAAATGCATCTCCCTTGATGGTGAAGTGGCCATCTGAAGGTGATAAACACGAGCGGCCCGAGGTTAGCATGAGTCACTGACTTCATGTCCTCCGTGCCAAAACAGTTACTCCAGAAACCCAGCAGGTCCACACCCGAGGCAAGGTAGCTGCCGCATTCACTCTCTCCAATCTTTCTGACTTGACAATGCCAGAACGAGTGTCCCAACAGCCACAAAACTAAATCCGAGCGGACAAAGATGCCCCTGGACAATGTTGATCTTAGAGGGCACGATTTGTTTTTAGAAGTCTTGTGCCATCGGGATGCAGACGAACGCACAAAAGGTTAATATGGGGTCTTGCAGTATGTGAGAAACTATTCACTTGTGAGACACACGACTTCATATGTTCAGTGTTGTAGCCTGACAACTGCAGCCTAAGTCGATACTAGTCGTAGTCGCAAGTTTTCGGCGACCAAAGCCACTTACCCGCACCTCTCCAGTTGTGACAATCTGCTGGGGACGGGTCTATACATAATGGGAAGTCGACATGGCAGGGCAGAGAGGCAGAATTGTAGCTCTTTATCCACTATGGAAGTACGCCAAAAGCAAAAAAAAAAAGAGTTGGACACTGTCTCTGTCCAAAAAAGTGGGCTTTGTGTGGGTGGTTACAGCCACTCCACCTAAGTCAACACATTGTCCGTGATCATTTCCGAGAACAGAGCCAAGGACCAATGCAGCGTCTGTTAAGAAATACATCATTTCCTCTGGTAACTTGCAGATGTCGTAAATCCTGCCTCCGAAAATGCATATCTCGCTCTTAGGTTAGGGAGGGACATTGGGGATGCGTCACACTCCACTTTCTGCCAAGGGTTGTTTTCTCTTCTCCACACACACACACACACACACACACACACACACACACACACACACACACACACACAAATCATGTAGGCCATCGCAACCAACCAGCTATTTTCAGTAGTATAGAAATTCCGACACTCGTGAACACATTATTATTGGTCAGCGCTTCACCTGAGAGAGCAGAAAAAAAATTAAGCGGAGCAGCGAAAGTAAACCAGAACCATGACTTGTGGACTTCCTCAGTTTAGTGGTGCCACGGCATACTAGCATGTTCTACGGTGGCCTGAAGTGGACAAAAAGCAAGCGTCACTAAAGTGGGATTCAGGCATAAGGATAAATATTTACAGAAACTTAACTCCCAAAACCCTCTTTCTTTACTTGAAAAGAAACCAGAGCAGCTTTTAATTGGTAAACTATTGAAAAATAATTCAACAGTGGCACAGTGGCCATGACACAGACTGCATCCGGCACGAACACACAAAGGGACATTTCAAATATATATTCCATGACTATTATTTCAACATTATATTTCCACTTCATTCCGTTATAGACAACTTTACTGTGGTCTCTTTTATTCAAGAGTTCTATAACGTTAAACCGGTGTCTACTGTGTATTTAGGGTCTGTTGTTCTTATGTATCTATCCACAGTCAGTTATGCCACAACGTTTTATATTCCTATGTATTTCTCTCAGGTTGTTCATCATGGTTTTAACAATGTTTTCTTCCTTTTTAACAGGGCCACTATTGTAGTCAATACCATGTGAAGACCAGGTCATACAGAGTCCAAGACCAAGACCTGAATACAAAACCACCTACTAGTTTGTTCCAAAGCATTTCAGTTGTAGATTTTTTTAAATAAAAATGAAAATAGATGTAAAACAATAATAAATAAAAACAAAATTGAGAGTTTCTTTCACAGTAAGAAACAAATGTTTGTCAGTTCTGTCTCGGTCTGGATCTTCTAGTTGGTCTTGTTCTGTGTATGTTCCGCGGACTGTAAATGAAACGTACTGTGTTTATTTCAGCCTGATCAGCTCAAGCAGGTAGCGCAAGTAGCATGTTCTACGGTGGCCCGAAGTGGACAAAAAGCAAGTGTCACTAAAGAGGGATTCATGAGAAAATATTTCCATAAACTTAAAAACTTGTAATAAGCCTGTGCTACAGAAGCCTTTATCGTAGCTTAATCTTAAGTAAAACCCCTTTTAATACCGCCCACAGAACTTCTCAAAACCAACTGATGCCCTTGTATCTACCAGTCCTATCTTCACCGAGCTAAAGCAGGCATGAAACGTTCATATTCCTCTCCCGTAATTTGACTTTTTCCTTTTTTCAGAAAACATGTTTGTGAATGTGTTTACAGTCCAAAGCTAAAAATCAGAAGGGAAATGTTATTGGATGACAAAAATCAATCCATAAAAGCTCCTGGAGTCAGTCGCAGCATAAAGCTTTATGAGACGCAACAAACCCTTTATAGACTTCAACCATGTGTTTTGGCTTGAAAGCTTTGTGTAAAACAGCAGCATTCGGATCGGAGATGGATGGCAGTTTACGCCGATGACAGATTTATGAGCAACCTTCTCAAGTACAAGTGGTCTCTGATCTAGTGACTGGTAGTCTGAATTCAAACACTGCTAGTCACCATGGAAATATTGTACAAATCCAGGTGAAAGGTGTGACTGTCTAACTGATATTTCTAAATCATTTGAATTAAAATTGTGTGTATATGTTCAGGAGCTAGAAGGACTACTGAGCTGTTGTGCCTACACATAAACACATCTGCATGTTTAATATAAAGGTTGTGCCAAAATAATCCGGCTCTATGCAAAGCTCCCATCGGTCTTTTCCGGCACACGAATCAGAAGTAGCCCAAATGCGCAGCACTGACAAGGCTGAGATGAAAGAAAGGCCCTCCAGACTTAACAAGGAAATACGTGGCTTCAAGGGCAAATTAGCTGCGAGCGTTCCCAAAGGGAAGGATGGAAATGCTATGATGGAGGTCTGCGCTGATAATACTCAGAAGGTTTTCAGTTATTCACTTAGTGGGCATTATGTGAGAAATCGTCAGACATGAATGATGCTCATCTGGACACGAGAGATGCAGCGATAGCTGGACAATCCTGAGACGTATTCTGCCTGAATATATTTATCCTGCCGTTGCACTGAGACTTCACGTCCTTCCACGTCTCTTCCCACCATGAGTTTTTTTATACTTGGACGCTGTTGAAATTAATGAGATTTGCTGTGTTCGGACTTTGGGGAGACTGTGTATTCCGTGGTTTATCTCCAGCAGCTGTTCATCGGTTGTAGCAAGTAGCAGAAGGCAGCATCATGGCATCAGCCTTTCATCCCCACTATAAAAAGTCTGCAGGCCGTTGGCTCCATGTGACGAGGAAAATAACTCTCTCTACACCCTCTTTACTCCCGCAGCATCATCAGCCTGTGTTTTTGGACTGGAGTTCAGATGCGTCCTTCATGGACAAAAAAGAAAATTGGCAGAAATTCCCCCAGAATTGTAAGCCAAGCTTATTACATTCTAGGGTGACATTATTCATTATGGCTCGTCCCTTCTACTGTGGAACGTTAAAATGCACATATGAATGCACATGTAAAACACGTCGGAACTTGTTTTGTACAAACCCTTTCCCATTCAAACACACATTTTTAATTATTATGTATTGTAGGCCCATTTTTCCACTGAAACCACAGTGAAAAAAAAACAACTGAACCAAAATCAGGTCTCAAGAGATGAATAATCTTGAGTTATGTTTTGTTAACCTCAGCGGTGTCTCAGTTTAGTGGTGCCACGGCATACTGCAGTCACAAGTATCATCTATTTTCATATTAGGTGATGCGTAATGTCATTGGCTTAACTCCCAAAACCCTCTTTCTTTACTTTAAATAAAAGAGAGGGGCTTATAATTGGTAAACTATTGAAAAATAACCAGAACCAGAACCATGACTTGTGGACTTCCGCAGACTGTAAATGAAATGTACTGTGTTTATTTCAGCCTGATCAGCTCATGCAGGTAGCACATGTGGCATGTTCTACGGTGGCCTGAAGTGGACAAAAAGCAAGCGTCACTAAAGTGGGATTCAGGAGTAAGGATAAATATTTACAGAAACTTAAAAACTTGTGAAATGCACATACTAATGCACATGTAAAACACGTCGGAACGTGTTTTGTACAAAGCCTTTGCCATTCAAAAACACATTTTTAGTTATTATGTATTGTAGGCCCATTTTTCCACTGAAACCACAGTGAAAAAAAAACAACTGAACCAAAAATCAGGTCTCAAGAGATGAATAATCTTGAGTTATGTTTTGTTAACCTCAGCAGTGCCTCAGTTTAGTGGTGCCACGGCATACTGCGGTCACAAGTATCAGCTATTTTCATATTGGGTAATGAGTAATGTCTTTGGCTTAACTCCCAAAACCCTCTTTCTTTACTTTAAATAAAAGAGAGGGGCTTATAATTGGTAAACTATTGAAAAATAACCAGAACCAGAACCATGACTTGTGGACTTCCGCGGACTGTAAATGAAATGTACTGTGTTTATTTCAGCCTGATCAGTTCAGGCCAGTAGCGCATGTAGCATGTTCTACGGTGGCCTGAAGTGGACAAAAAGCAAGCGTCACTAAAGAGGGATTCAGGCATAAGGATAAATATTTACAGAAACTTAACTCCCAAAACCCTCTTTCTTTACTTGAAAAGAAACCAGAGCAGCTTTTAATTGGTAAACTATTGAAAAATAATTCAACAGTGGCACAGTAGCCATGACACAGACTGCATCCGGCACCAACACACAAAGGGACATTTCAAATATATATTCCATGACTATTATTTCAACATTATATTTCCACTTCATTCCGTTATAGACAACTTTACTGTGGTCTCTTTTATTCAAGAGTTCTATAACGTTAAACCGGTGTCTACTGTGTATTTAGGGTCTGTTGTTCTTATGTATCTATCCACAGTCAGTTATGCCACAACGTTTTATATTCCTATGTATTTCTCTCAGGTTGTTCATCATGGTTTTAACCATGTTTTCTTCCTTTTTAACATGGCCGCTATTGTAGTCAATACCATGTGAAGACCAGGTCATACAGAGTCCAAGACCAAGACCTGAATACAAAACCACCTACTAGTTTGTTCCAAAGCATTTCAGTTGTAGATTTTTTTCAATAAAAATGAAAATAGATGTAAAACAATAATAAATAAAAACAAAATTGAGAGTTTCTTTCACAGTAAGAAACAAATGTTTTTCAGTTCTGTCTCGGTCTGGATCTTCTAGTTGGTCTATTCTGTGTGTGTTCATGACACAGTCTTGACTGCAACACTATTGTCCACCCCAGAAAAATGTTCATGTCTCATGAGGATCTTCATTCATTTACATTTTCAGGAATATTTTTTTCAACTTTATTGACTATGTTTGGAAGTGATGTTTCATTCAATATAAGAATTTTTGCTCCCGGATTCCAACACCGACACCGGTCGGACCTGAGAGACAAGTTGGAAATGGATGTTCAACGGGTATGAAATAATGAAATGAGGCATCTTCAATATATATACAAAACGACTTCATTTGTCAGGCGAAATGTACAACTTGCCCACCTTGAGTGATGGGGTGGTCATATGTGGAGATGAAATGTAGTGTTGGGACACGACGCACCTCTCTTGCCTGGTAGTCATCCCCTCCCTCTTCAGGCAAGGCTTGATAAATGGTTCTAATAAAGTGACATCTATCCACCGGAATGGTCCCTCACAGACCTCACCTAATAACACACTCAAGCAAACAACACCGCATGGATTATTTATACGCTCAGCAGGACACCTTCCCTCAGCAGCACCACTGACAGAAGGCGCATCAGTCTGAGGCAGGTTTGGAAAACGTTATTGCAACTGTGTGCTGCATAAACCCTTATTGTATTGAATGTTAATATTTATTGACTCTAGTCTCATGTTGTTTGTCAAAATACAGTTTTGGGGCATTGTTCTCCTGCTTCTTGAGGGGCAAGTGTTGAACTGGTCCCAGAAATATGGTTGACAAACGTACTTACTGAAATGTATGTAAATAGATGCTGTTGTAGTCATCTGACCTGGAACCGATACGAAGGTCTACAGACACTAAGCCCAATATCAAGATTTTGAGGGCCTGAGACCAAGATCTGAGGGAGGCAAGACTCGTGATGGGCTAATGAGGCTTCATGAAACAGTGTCCTCATTTTCAGAGGCCTCTGGATGGTGCTCTCTGCTCTAAAATCTTTTGATTCGAACAACCATTTCATGAAATCATCCTTTTTAAACCGTGAGCACCACCTACTGAGCCCTGCATATGAGGACACTGTTTCATGAAGCCTCTTCAACCCATCACTAGGCAAGACCAAGATCAACATGAATATCGAATACAGAAGCATAATCTATCAGTCATAATGACACACTTGCTTATTTCTTATTGAAAAAGAAAATGCATTTTTCTTTTTTTTATTCATTTTGGTTATACTCTTGGTCTCAACCCCTCATTGGTCTTGGCTTCATCTTAGTCTCAGACCCTTAAAGTTTTGGTCTTGGACTTGGTCTCTGTATGCACTGGTATTAGTCAAGATTCCATCTCAACTTAGTAACCTTGACCACAACACTACCAGAAACAAACACAATTGATCCAAACAATCCAAACATTTCACAACAGCGCCATCTGGTGGCCTCAGAAAATCAGGATACTGTTTCATGACACCTATTAACTCTCTATATAGTCCATTCAGAGTAGTGGAAACCCTGGCCATTGTGTAGCGAAAAACATCCCTGAACAAAAGCAAACAGATGCTTTTGTTTGCTTTTGTTCGGTGATTCCTCCATGTTTGTTGTTGTTGTTATCATCCTGGCTTCCACGTGTCTTGTGCATCAGTGGGATCAGTGGACCAGGAACTCCTGCACAAAAGTCAAGTAAACAGCCCAGTGTAGTAGAGTAGTACCAAATCACATTATATTTATGTTTACGTTCACAGTCAAGTGAGATTTTTCTTTTATCTCCGTCCATTACTCAACTCAGCGGGATCAAACGCCGCTGGAACTCTTCTCAGATGTAAACCAATAATTAGAAATGATGGGAATCACCTGAAGGTCACTCAAACATTAAGAGACGCAGAGAGTAATGACACGCGCTTGTAAACACGCTGTCGCCGTGGCATTCCTCCGCGCACGCATCTCTTTTCCCTGTGATGAGAGACATCTTTGACGTGTCACATTTCCATCTAATTGGAGGAGTTGGTTTTGATAAACAGTGGTGCGGCGCTGTGATGAGCGAGCTCCGCGAGACTTCAGGAGGCATTTGTGCATTGCAACGCGATTGTGACAGCAACATCAAATACCCTGCAGCGCATATATGGATGTATTATTATTATTATTATTATTATTATTATTATTATTATTATTATTATTATTATTATTATTATTGCGGCCCATTAAACAGAAGAAGGAGAAATAAGGATTTTCGGAGACACGTGCTGGACTAAACATCTGCACTGTGGTATGAATCTTTCTGAATTATTTCAAAGGAAAAGGAACTTGGGGCGAATTTCGGTGAGAAAACCTTTGCAAGGTGAAATAAACAGATGTAAATAAGCAAACATTTGAAAGCTGTAAGAGAAATTGCATCATCATTATTGAGGCACGGAGAGCTGCTGCTTGATATATGTGTGGTAAGAATGCAGCGGAGTTTCAAAGGTAGCCTACAGATTCGGAGTAATACATTTACATAACTGCCCCCAAGTTCGAGGCAGCTACCCGACACGCGTTCCTTTGTGTGTTTTCTGATGGCACTTTCTGCGATACACCGGGTCAGCGTGTGGTGAAGCTCGTGAATAAGGGTTTTCAGAAGCTTTCATTCAGGAACGACAGGAACTTTCATCAACAATTCAAGCCTTTTCTTTCAGTGTCTCTGCTTCGCATCGATATGTTGAAATTCCATGTATTTTATCTTGCTTCAACTGACCTTCATTCCTATTCTTACTATCTCATTCCTTAAACCTCTTTGGGCCCTCTTTACTCACTATGCCATCCACAAACATCATCACCCACACAACCCGGATGTAATCCAACTCTACTTCTGCATCAAAATGAATGAATGAATTGACTGAAAATCATGAGAGTTGAAGAGGAGAGTGCGGGGAGGGTCAAGCAGGCGGAGCCAACTGCCAAGTGTGAGCTGTGATAGATGAGTGGCCGCTAGAGTGAAAGGGAAGCTCTGTGGGACAGAAGAGACAGTCGCTCCGACACAAAGACAGGAAGCACAAATAGAAGAGTCTGAGTCGTGGATCCTCAGGTTTTCATCGGGAGTGAGTGGGAAGGACAACAAACTAGTATTGAAGGGTCGATGAGGCTTCATGAAACAGTGTTCTGATTTTCAGAGGCCACCAGATGGCACTGTCTGCTGTAAAATGTTTGGATTTGAACCACTAATTCAATGAAACCTCACATCATTTCTAAACCAAGAGTGCCATCTAGTGGCCTCTGAAAATGAGGAGAATGTTTCATGGACCCCACAATACTGTTTCACGATGCCTCATCTACGCATCAAAAGTATGTGTGATGTTAAAATTTTATTTCCTGAAATTTTTATTTCCTGAACAAAGTCAGACTGTCTTTCATGATTTGAGCTAGTCATTTCTGAGTGATGGGGGGGGTCCCACAGCCAGACCAGCCGAGGACCACTGGTCTCATAACTGCCACTCCTTCTACAGGTGTTTGAATTCTAGTGGCTTCCAACCCTCTCTGCCACTCTTCTAGAACCCATCAAATTCCAGTCCATAAATGATCAGGTTTTAAATGTATATATCTATATTTCTTTACATTAATAATCTCTGTTCCAAGGATAAATATTATGACTGGAACCTCGACATATCACCTTGTACCTTCTCAAACTGCAAAATAATGGCTCCACGTAATAGACATATTTGGACGGCTGGATATAAACACTGCATAACAATGTGTTAGCTGGTTATGGAGCATAAAGTGACAGACAACTTTGCGACATGAGCTAAACTTTCCTCACAAAACATACAATAAGACAAACGTCATTAAGAAAACATCAACCAGAGAAGTCACTTGAATCTTTTAACAACACTCCAGGCAACAAAGCACTCTGCCCGACGGCGAACACGGCTAACTGCAGACAAACCCAACATCAAAAATGCATTGTTGGTTCTTCTTCTAAAACACTCCACTTGCACTTTAGTTCGGTTAGTTTTGCTTTAAATCCCAGTTAGCACTATTAAAATGTCACACAAATTTTGGATCACTTTTTTTTGTAACAGTAATGTAATGTGTATATTATTTTTTTCATGTCAAAAAAGACTATATTCTAACTCTATGTTTTAAAACTTGAAATGTGCTTTTATTATCAAGGCACTTCCATCAGTTACGGCAGATTAAAGGTTAAAACAGTTTCTGCAAACTTATATTAAAACGAAGGAAGTTAATCCCAATCCAGTGATCCACTTGCTGGAAATTGAACCATGATATTAAAAGGAACACTCACTTCACGGTCTGAGATTTTTCATTACAATTTCAATACTGCGATGTGAGAGGTCAGATACTTAGAACACTTTTCCTAATGCAGTGTCTAATGCTGTTTTGGCATATGGTGGTGATGAATGTGCCCAAAGAGAAGGTTATTGCGAAAGATTTCCTGCCATTAACAGATTGGGCGATTTTCATTGAGCGAGCATCAACAGTTGTACTCTGAGTTACACTGTGGATGCAGCTCTTAGTGAGTCCCCGGGGTGTATTGAAAGTGCAGAGATATTGCCTCGCAGGTGTGGCTGCAGGCTAGCGGAGTCTCAGAGGCTGCTTTAGGCGGAAATGTTTCATCTTGCCTCCCGGGGTGCATCAGCACTATTCCAGCTCCGGCACCAAACAATCACCCACATGCTAGTCATGTGTTTTATAAGCCTCGGCTCATCCACTGAACATTCACTCTTGGCTCTTAAATTTGGGGCGTTTAAAATGAGCCGCAAAGACGGATGGGTTTCATCATGTCTATAGCAATAATGGGGGTCGTGAGGCGGGGTGGGACCTAGCGCAGCTGTGTCGCGCAGAAGACGCCCAGGACAGGTTGACAGTCCGTTGTGCCACAGGGGAAGGCAGGAAAACTACAACTAAAAACATGGCTTGTCTCATGTTTTTGTGGTTTACATTTTAAACACTGGGTTTCCTGGAACGTTTCTATAACTAGTATATGAACAATGTTGTGGATTGAGAGGGTTCCGCTCCCGGAATTTGGTGGTGCTGACTTGAATTGTCTGACAATAAAATATAATAAAACAAAATTTCATGTGGTCTGAAAAACTGAATGAAACTAAAGCAATAAAAGAAGCTAAAGAAGAGTCCTAATATGACTTTTCATGAAGAAAGTGAACGATGTTCATTCAAAAAAAAAAAATAAAATAAAATAAAATAAATAAAAAAACAAAGGAACCTATCATCTTTGGAGTTTGAGCACAATATTGACACAATATTGACTTGTCTGTAAAGAAAGATGAAATATTAAAAAAAATACAGTGAGGTATAAGTGAATTTAAAAGCAAGTGTGGTAACTCCCTCCACCCTCGACAAGGCTCCCCGGAGGTCGTGGTGTAGTCGCACCCTGTGCACCGCGGCAGACAAACAAACCACAAGGTCGTACTTGAAACACGCCACCAGTGAAGTGTGCTACCTGGTTATTAAAGACGCGTTTATGGTGCACTAAATTAAGGTGCACAGGGCCAACTACCTGCATCACATGAGCATATCTGACCACTTTTCATTGAGGCTCACGCGTCCCCTTACTCCAGGGATATGGAGAGACTGCGATGGCACCCTCGAGGTTCCGTGTTCTCAAAGGGACTAAGGCAGTGGAGGCTAAGAAGCAGTTCAAGAGAATTGTGAAAACGTGACTGTAGAGCGGCCACAACCCAAAACCATGAGGGTCAACGCCCTCAAAGTGTCGAGGCTCTTGAAGTTAAGAAGCTCTACCTGTCCCAGAGGGAAAAAAAATGCAGCACAAGAGAATCGTATTTATTCAAGTCATGTCCTCACGTCAGAATAACGCATACTGTCGGTACCATTAACAAAGCAGTTACGAGGGGCCATGGGGAAGCAAAAGAGAAGGGAGACTGAGTTATTGCTAACAATATATTTATAATAACAAACAGATAGAGAAGGATGAAATAAAGTCTGGGAACAAACACTCCTCGAATTTCAAACATTGAAATTCATGGTTCAATTGAGCAAAGTGTGCGCATACTCTCAAAACATCGACATTTTTCCAACACCAGACATGGGATTCAGGACAGCACAAGTGGGCGGCGTGTCAGTGAATTCTTCACAGGTGGCTGTAGCACAAGACGCTCGGAAAAACTAAGTTTCTAGAGTGAAACCTCAGTACATGCTGCAGCTGCTGGCAACAAGGAACAACAACTTCATTTGAACCAATTTCAGTGTTTAATTTATGTGCATTTATTGCTGAATATTGCTTGAATAGCTAAAAAGCAATATTGTTCACCATCCATCGAGTCTCATGGCTCCAGCCGGAACAGATTCATTCACTTTATATTATTTCTTTTGGGGGAAACAGATCTAAAATGTGCTCAATTCAAACAGCTTCTGCAACACATTAAGTTTCGAGGTCCCCTTGCACTCCATGTTTTAGTTAGCCTCCTTTGTTTCCATGCTTTTACATCGCTTTTGGCAGCACAGTGAGTGGCCATGAGGTGGCTTTCACCAGAGTCTGAACATCAATCAAAGTTGGTTTCAAAGCTGACGCCCCAGAATATGCAGTCAAGCTATTGCTCCTATCAGCATGTAGAGCGAAAGGAGACGGCAGGCGTAGAAAGAAAACATTTTCACTCATCCTACATGGAGGTTCTGCTGTGAAACCAGATTCCTAGCTTCTGGGCAGCACCATGGACAGCGCTTTTATCCAGCAAAACTAGAGTGAAGTACTGTGATCGCCAAGTCTTTGATGTCTGGACACAGTTCTCTCACAAACAGAAGTTTGAAAAATAAAGCCCCGAAAGGACAATGTGTACAATTGTATGAGAAAGCAAGATGCTTGTTTTCAGTGGCACTATATTAGTCATATTAAAAACAGTATATAGCGAAATACAATTTTTTTTTTTTACCTCCCAATAATCTGTAAATCGGACTGAAAAAGTCTGTAGGTCACATTAACATATAGCCACATCCGATCTTCGTGGCTCCACGAGTGTGATGCATCAAAACAGAAATTTCTTGGCCGCCGGCTAAAAAAGAAGCTAATGGATCTTGAAAAGATGGAGAAAAGGTTCATGGTGATTTATTGCAGCTGATGTAAGTGGTTGTTTTTTCACATTAAAAAGCTTTTGGAAAAGCTTATAATGGCCCATTACTCTGATTCGCCAAATTTCTGTCAATGTGCGTCTCCAAATGGAGCGTCAGCCAAAAGTGGAGTCTGGAATTTAGAAAACCAGCTCGTACTGAGGGGCGGGGGACGGGGGTGGGGGGTAGTATTTATAGATTATAATATTCATCACAGTTATCTGCTGAGATGAGCTTTTTCCAGTCATCAATAATAGTCATAAATGATGGTTACGGAGGAACAGCCCTGGAACTTTATGTACATAACTTCAGACTGCCCCACACAACTTCTCACTTGAGCCCCACAACTGGTAAATATTGAATATTTTAAGTGAATATCACACTATTTCACGCTTGGTTTAAATATACAGTATGTACATGTTACAGGGATACACAAAAATGAAATGCATCTTCTGTTGGAAATGAAAAATGAAGATAAATACATACTTAAAATAAAAAAATAAAAAATAAAAAATAAAAAATAATAATAATGAACTATACTATATATATATATATATATATATATATATATATATATATATATATATATATATATATATATATATATATATATATATATATATATATATATATATATATATATGATGTTATTTAACATCAGTTTTGATACGATTTAGATCATTGTTGCTGTTTTATAGTGGGAAAAATATCTTCATACACACACATATATATATATATATATATATATATATATATATATATATATATATATATATATATATATATATATATATATAATCTAAATCGTGATCTAAATCGTATCAAAACTGATGTTAAATAAATATAATATATATAATATAGAAATAAAATGAAAAACAATAATACTATATTTTAGGAAACATTATTATTTTTACTGGTTTTATGTTTGTTTTTGTGTTTTTATTGTTTTCTTCTTCTTTTAGTGTTTTTTTTTTTAGTTCTTAAAGTATAAAAGAATAATTCAAATGCCTGTATCTTGCCAAAGGCTGCACCATTTGAGACCTGAATAAAATAGCATTACATTTAAATTAAACAAAGCCAAAAGATCTATAGACTGAAATTAAAGAAAAAATAAAGCTCCAAAACATAATTTGCAACGAGACTGAAGGCACAGATGTGAAGGTTTATGTTCTAGATTTATATTATTATTATTACTATTATCATCACCATTCTTGTTATTGTGACACATGCTGCACCATTGTTCCTTGGATAGAAAAAGTCAGAGCCCAGGGTGGACCGTGTCCTTTCTCAAGTCATTTTTTTTCCGTGCTGTGATCTTGCCAGAAAGCCATTTAAAGGAATGCAGCCGGTGGGACACAACCTTATTAGATTCCAGCATGTTTCAAATCTGTAGCATAAACACTTTTGACAGAGACGATTATTGGATTTGATGCCCTCCGTCACCTAATTGTACCAACTTTGCCAAAGTAAATTAGCGGCTGTAGCGAATGGAAACCACTTAAGGGCAATATTATTTCCATAAATAAAAGACTGTCATGCTTCTATCAGCTCCTCGCGTCAAGTATGCTCATATTTTATAGATGGAGTTATCACATCCCCCTTCCATCTAACAGGCGCGTTATTTTTGGAACAGAGCGTCTCAGTGAATGAAGCCGCCGACGTCGCTGCGATACTCTCAGGCGAACTTTTAAGACAGTCGTCGGAGCGTGGTATTTGTCCTTGATATGACTGAACTTAATGATAACTTTTATTATAAGGCGTTAAAAATGAATTGTAAAAAATAGACGGTTCATCTGTTGGACTGAATCTCAAATGGGAGCCAACCATCAGGTCCCTCATGAGGAAGGCCCAGCAGAGAATGTTCTTCCTGAGGCAGCTACGGAAACTACGACTGCCGATGAAGTTGCTGGTGGAGTTCTACACGGCCATCATCCAGTCCATCCTCACCTCCTCCATCACTGTCTGGTACAACAGCGCCACCTCCAGGGACAAGAGCAGACTGCAGCGCATCGTACTTTCTGCTGAGAAGGTGATGGGTTGCAGCCTGCCACCTCTTCAGGACCTGCATGCCTCCAGTAGGTCGGATCAGAGCCGGCCCTTCTCATCCTGGACATGGACTATTTGTCCCTCTGCCCTCTGGCAGGAGGCTACGGTCCATCCAGACCAGAACCTCCCGTCACAGGAACAGCTTCTTCCCCTCGGCCGTCAGACTGTTGAATTCGTGAACAGCCTTGTTGTTATTTTTATTTTTATTTTTATTTTTATTTTTATTTTTATTTTTATTTTTATTTTTATTTTTATTTTTATTTTTATTTTTCAGCACCAAAACACTTTCCTAGTTGGTGGGCCCCCCACTGACCATGGCAATAAATGAAATTCTGATTCTGATTCTGATGTGAATCTGCACATTGAGTGTGAGTTTTTTTGGGGGGACTGAGGTCTTGTTTACAGTGTAAACATGAGCATTTGACTGGAGCCAGTGTCAGATAAGCAGCTGAGGTCAAACACATTTCCTCTCTCCAACACCCTCGGAAAAAACAGAGCGCCTATATAAAGCCTTGTCATACTAAAAGTGAACCGGAGCTGCGTTAAACATGTGCTAAATGTCACACTTCCTGGCCCGCGGCTGAACTGGATACTATCAAGAGTATACGGTAACGGGTGGCGGAGCGAGGGGTGGGGGTGGGGGGGGGGAGGTCCCTGCTGTTCCGTGACGTGACCTCTGAAAATCATTGAGCTCAAGACGCAACATGACCTCACCTCCCTTGTCACATTGTCTCAAAAGAAAATCTCACCAGCAGCAACATCCAGCAGCCAATTAAAAAGTTATGCATAATTTACCATGTCATTTGGCAGCGCATTCAAACTGAATATGATTTGCAATTAATTTCTGAAGATTTCACCGAGGCACACAGAGACACAAGAGAGCAACCCCAATCTATGACTTGTCTTTTTAAGAGGACCCATTAAGCCAGTCCGTGTTTTCCTGTCATATATGGAGTGTTTTCAAACTAGACGTAGTGACAGTCGCAGGTTAGCCTCTGTAAACACAGCTCCAAAGAGTGGACGCCATTTTTTTTTAAAGTTTAGCGAGCGCTATACTTTGGTAATGAGCTGCCTTCAGCTCATCACACTGTATTTTGTCATCTGCTCCAGGCAAAGTGCGCCCACTGGACAAGCGGTTCGAATGTTCATTGCTGCAGATATCCGTGTTGTCCAAAGCTATATTCCAGGCTGGACTCCAGCAGCAGAGTGTCAGGATGAATTTAGCAATTTGCCATTTCCAATCAGGAATGAGGAATGGTGGTAACCTTACAGAGGCGAAAGATTCACGACCGCAGCTCTTGGAAAACGGAGCATGCAACACAAAACGGCCAGTTTAGGAAAGTGTAGTGGCCGAGAAAAGGGTTTCGGGGTGGAAAAGATTTGCTATTTTGTGGACACCCAGGCTGGTACACAACACAAGCTGTCAGTTAGTGCTAGTCTAAACCTGCAAAACAACCTGGCAACGTGCTTTTACTTTAGAAGAACAGACTGGAAATGGGTCCAAAGGCATTCCGCATGAATCAGGAGTCAGAGTGTACAGGCTGCCCAAGCCACCAACACCGTGTGGAGGAGTCTATTTGAGTCTCTCCCAGATGGTTGAGTTCCGAAGGGAGAGTCACCATTGTGGGAAAACATTTTGTCCACTTGCATCGTGTTCTCAGATCAGTTCCAAATAGTGATGGGCTGATAAAGCGTCATGAAACAGTGTCCTTATTCTCATAACTCAGTAGGTGGCGCTCTCCGTTTAAAAATGATGTGAGGTTTCATCGAAATGGTTCTTCAAATCCTGAGCTTGTCATGTAGCGGGCACTGAAAATGACAGTGTTTCATAAAGCCTCATCAGACCATCACTCCTTCAAAAAGACAGTGGGTATTTTTGAAGGAGTGATGGTCGACACCGTGCTTCATCTTTTGGCTCAGCTCTTTCACCAAAACAGGTCGATTAATAAGGGCTGCATGACTCTAAAAAATAAATAAATTAGTCGCAGCGCATGTCGGTGTTTTCATCAAACTGGCAGTGTCATATACAGACTAGTCGATCAGACTAGTCGACTGTCAGAAACTAGTCGTGTGATTTACCCTATACCTGTGTTGACACGCTGTTTTATCTCCAATCTGTTGTTTACAATTCAAAGACAACTAGGAGCAGTGCTAATGGCTACAGTGCAAAGTTTTCGATCGTAAACACAGAGCCTCCACTTCCCTGCCCACAGCCGTGTTTACAGAGTTTACACCAGAAGATGGTTGGGTGTTTGACCCAGTTATGACAACCATGCATCACAATGAGACCAAAACTGGATTGAAATGTTATGTAAAGCACAATATCTCTTCCTTCTTATTGCATCTTGGTTGTCTTCATGTCGGTGACTCTTCAACAATGTTCTCCAATGGGCCTTGAAACATTGCCAAAACATTGTGGCTGCTGTCAGAGTGAACCCACAAAAACAGTGACAAAACATTACTGTCCAGTCCCTATTTATACAGGAAAACATTTGAAAATCGCTCAATAATGTATAATTTCTTCAAGCCAAGGCAAGAGCAAAGACGCAGAGTGTTTGAAATGTGAATATAACCTTAACCAGAGAGCTATCCTTGACTACTAAAATGGCTGTGGGGCACAATCACATTAGGAAGGCAGCTCAAGACTCATATTATATTCCACTCTATTCTCCTCCAGCTGAATACAGGTGAAGCGCGTCTGTCATCCAGGATGGGAAATGAACCTCCCGCTGTACTTTCAATTAAAAGATAGCAGTCAAATATCGCCAATACTGGGCTCTGATTACGTCATTGTGGCCGACAAAGGTGAAAGCCACGTCTCAGCCTGGAGGCGCGAAGTGGACTGGGACCACTGTTGTCATCTCTGTCGAGCCACATCCTGTATATATCCTCCGAAGCAACTGTTTAATTGTCACCAGATGCACCGATCAGCTGCTTCACATGCTCATCCTGTCTCTGGTTTTGGAACCAATTGGCGCTATTCATGCAATGATCACTAAAACAGAAGGAACCGTAACATCAGTCAACCCCGAGCTCCATCAGTGACTGTCATTCACACAGAAGAACAGGGGATTTGCTTGAGAGAGATAAGTTGGTGAGATGAAGGAACAAAACATCTGATCCAAAGTCCTGTCACAGGGGCAGCAGTCTCCGTCACATTGACCGAGACACATTCCTGGGACAACGGGAAGGCACTGTTCTCCAGACCATTATTTTAGGGTCGGTCTTGTCTCATTCTCAAATTCATTTCTTGGGCTTGGTGGACTTTCTGTTCTTTCTTTCTATTCAGGACCAGGTGAGACTGACAGAGAAAACCGTCATAACTGGTAAGCATAGTTGGCAAAGGAAGGATTCTGGCTTTTTCTTTTCTTTTTTCTTTGATATGTATCTCTGAGTGCATGTTTTTGTTCCTAAATAATCAGGACACCAGCAACACCAATAAGGTGTCTGAAGACTGTTGCTTGTCAGACTGGTGCTGTTTATTTCAGCTGACATCTGATTGGTTAAGCAGGTTTGAGACTCCTTCTATACATTGACTTGGTTTCGCCTCAGTCCCAACCTCCAAATGTCTAGGTCTTGATCTCCAAATGCCTCGGTCTTGTCTTAGTCACGATATGCTCCAGTCTCGATGTTTCTTGCCTGCACCCTTTTGCACCTCTTCTCGCACCTGTAAATAAAACTGATGCGCACTTGTAGAAGTGGCGGCAATACGTGCCTGTTACTCCATGCGTGTTCCCTTTTTATTACTAATTATGGGCTGTTTATGTTCAGACAGTGCTTAAAAAGTGCAATCTCTGTTTACATGATGAGTTGGACGTGTTATAGTGGTAAAGCCACATATTGGTTTGCATTATTGTTGTAATATGCACTTTAGTTTGTGTGATTTATCAGTTTAGTAAGTCTACAGTTGAAACTGAAGTAGACAAATAAACCATCTTTCATTTTAATTCATGCTTCATTTGCCTTTATCTTAACATAAGAATAGCCTATAAGGAAGAACAATTATATATACTGAATCACATACGGTTTATTATAATACAGATTGATTTACCAGTTGTGTTTGCTGTAAAATACATGAGAAGAGGACCTTGAAAAATAATCGCACATTTAATCGCAATCGCAATATTGAGAGAAAAAAATCGCAATTAGATTATTTTCCAAAATCGTTCAGCCCTAGTTGGCATCACGGATCAGACAGACACAACTGCAGCCGGTCATCTACAGTGGAAGTCATGGATCATAGTCTCAGGTTGAAAAGACCTGAACTTGCTTTGTTCAGTCAATTCATTCCCATTAGTGACAATTTGCATGAATCAATCTCAGCAGCTCTGTGAGTGCCGTTTCTTAATTCTAATTTATCCATTTGATGCAAGAGGTGAAGGAGACCAACATTGTCCCTGTTAAACAGACCACTTTATAACACAATCACGCATAAAAGGCAAAAAAAAAAATCATTTGAGATCCAGAACAAAGTCCGACTTCAGCTGAGTTGCAGCGTGATCAGAGATCCTTCAAACCCACAGTGGGAATTCTTCGCCCTCATTCCATCAGGGAGGTGGGACAGGTGTCGCCCACTCCACCGGCGGGCTCCGAAACACTACAATCACAATAAAATGTCAGCCGCAGGAGGAAAAGCACCCACCCAGCCATCCTTCACCGTCACGGGGAAATCTACTCCCACCATTACTTTATCCCTCGAGACTCTTTTACCTCACTTGTGAGCATTATGTTTGTTGTGCTTGCTGATCACCATGACAACAAAGTTACATCCTATCTCGTGTGTTCGCGATTGCCCTCGAAGCAATCATCCTGAAAGGAGCGAGGGAGGGAGCG
Organism: Synchiropus splendidus; assembly: GCF_027744825.2. NCBI lineage: Eukaryota > Metazoa > Chordata > Actinopteri > Syngnathiformes > Callionymidae > Synchiropus > Synchiropus splendidus. Next base: position 6,805,737 of record NC_071343.1, on the reverse strand, counting down.
GACGAAAGGAACGGTAGTTTCAAACCCAATTTCTTTCACCAGAAGCCAAATATTTCAGAAATGAAGATGTGTTAGGATGCAGACTGAAATATAAATATTGTCCGTGAAGCAGCCAGGAAAACATGCCGTGCGCTTTCGAGCCAAGTATTGCCTTGTTGTTTGCTCGACAATATTGTCCATCTCATTACGGACGTTAATGGGAAACCTTCAAAACAGAAAATCAACGGAGACGATCATCATTTCTAATGTGCACACTTGAGAGGATTTGAAGTTCAGAATGCTGGACCTTATTAACTTCCTCTTTATCGTTTTCACTGCCGACTGAAATTTCAAAAGTTTGCTTTATCATGCGCTAGTCATCGATCGCTATAGAACACTTTCTACTTCAACAGTTGTTAATGGATAAAGACTGGTGAAGATATTACGCAACATGAGTGACAGCCTTGCACTCGCATCATCGATATGTATCGATACTACAATATCGATTTATCGCTACAATACGAATATCAGGAGATTTCCTCAGTCACACAATGCGTGCTGCAATTTGTCAAGACCTCACATGATGGCTCCCCTTGAGGGCTCACGATTTCATGTTCATGTCCACCTCCATGATGCTTTATCCGTCTGTTCCTTCTTTTACGTTTGTTCTCAAGAGAGTACATCTTTAAAAAAAAGACATTTTCTGACGGTGTGGCGGCTCTCACTTACCACACTGTTAACATGAGACGGAAACCCTGATGAGTGTATTCCGAAAAATGGCCTCCAGGCGGTAAAGTATCCCAATATTTCACGTTGCATTTTTAAGAAAACAGTAGTACACAGCACTATATTTACACGGGACACAAAGTGTGCACTGCACTGAAAGGAGCAGCTTTCAAAGAAGCTTTGGGAAACGCAATATACTCTATGTTCCTGTATCAATATTTTGTATACACCCCTTACGACTTTGCAGACAGTGAGATTCACTAGACAACGACCTCTGGTGGTCAAGGCAGAGAGTTGCAGTAGCCGGTGAGTTAGTTTTTAATCGAGATACTGTAGAGGGTGACGGCCGATAATCAAGATCGAGTAAAATGTTTTGCACGATTCTTGACTGTAATAGCTTCATCTCCCAGCACTAACTTTTAGTCTTATAGACACACACATATTTCTTACTGCAACGAAGCAGAGTTTGTTCTGTATTCAGTTTGGTTTTGGTCTTGACAACACCGAATCTAGTCATATAGTGATACATGAAGGAAGTGATACTTGAGCGACGCTCATTGGTTTGACGTACAGTTGTCCTTACATCAACCCTCCTAGTGTCTCTCCACTCTTTCACTCCGCGGCTTCCTCGCTTCAGATCTCACAATCGAAAGTTCTATCGGTCCTCACGCTAAACTCAGAACCCCGGGGTGATCAAGCGAGCGTGAATGTGGAACACTCAACCTGCACTTGAGCTGCTGCAGCCGCACAGGTTTTCAGAAGGTGGGAAGACGCATCTATTTTACATGAATTAACACTTTGGAATTGCAAGTTAGCTCGGCTCCACACAGATAGGTTTTTCCATTATGCTTTTTTTCTCCAAGGCTATGATGTACAGTGAGCGCAGCGTGCCTCTCTGTGACATTCGCCCAGTAATTCATGCATGAATCTTCATCTTACTGTTTCAGAACACATGCTTTATGGTGATGATACCATGGTTCAAGTCACTATAGGGGCTTCTCGCTTCTCTTTTTTATGGCGACTAGGTCAAGAGCAGAGAGCGGCAAAAGTTCAATGAGCGGAGTCGACTGGCCGTTGAAGAGAAAAGGAAGCTATACAGGACAGTACTGACACCAGATGTATGTTTTAGAGACAGTAGCAGAGTTAGAAGTGGCAGAGTTGACTGACAAGGACAAGGTCAGAAACGAGTATATCACAGTGGAGATGTTTGGAGACAAAGTTATGGTGGACAGATGGTTCACAGAAAAGAAAGAGTTGTGCAAAGACACCTATAGAACAAGAAAAGGACGACAACCAATGCCATTCACGGATGAAGAGGATACGGGCAAGAAACAAGAATGAAAGACGTAGATTCAGCGGGGAAACCAGGAAACATCGGAAGACCACAAAGACAAAAAACAGTCACAAAGCATGTCCGAAAACGTGTTTTTTTTTACTTAATTTCCGACAATAAACATGCTTATCCATTAAATACACTACAAGTAATGTAAGTACTGTAAATAATGGCACTATTTATGTGTTTACATGGACTGCTCTACTCAGAATAGCCGGTCTGAAAATAAAATACTTCTTGTGAACAAGTGTTTCAGAATAAAATAAATGGATTTGACCGATTCTGGGTTGAATTTCATCTGGATCAAGAGGGGTGTGTTTTACGTTGCAGACAGCACCACTGCACCCACGGCTTATAGACCGGTGCGGCTTATGTATGAACAAGATATATTTTCCTTCTTAAATTTAACATTCCGGTGCGGTCTATGGTCCGGAATTTATGACATGCACAGGTATGCCTCAACAGAAAAGTAGCACAAACAAAACGTTTGCAGCATTGGGAGAATGCTGATTTTAAACTAGTGTATGTATTAAACTGGGAAGTGTTGCCAGGTTACGAATAGTGGTTTGTCAGCAGTATCTTCATCCACCATTCCAGCTGTTTACACTCTATATTATGGTACTGTCGGAGCAGTTTGGGTCAAAGTAAATGCTGGATTTATCGTGGAAAAAGTGCCTATGTCACTGCACGAGCCGGACTTTATGAGGTCTTGACAGAAACCATTATATATCAGCCGTTATTTAAAATTTCATCCAACCCAAGGTCAATTACTGTTTTGGTTTATTCCACTTTGATAAAGAGCAAACACATTATGGGTCAGAGTGGTGCGCAAAACATGGGCGGCAGTACAAATCAGATGTGACATTTCCTCCTGCTGTTACATGAAAATGTCAAGTTTTGAAGAGCAGTACAAAGTCTAAGGTTAAGAGAAGCTCCGGTCGTATTCGGAGTAGAGAGGCGTTTGCCAGAAATACAAATCTAAACTGACTGAGCAGATCTGGGGAAATTTAACCTACGATGTTGACTCTGATGGTTAACAGGGTTGACACTCGATTTTTATGGGTCACCGCACCGTTGTAGGGGAAGTTTTGTGGTGGGTACCAAAATACTTTGTACGTTACGTAATTTCAAAACAGGTTTGGAAAAATAATGAAACAATGAGAGAAAATAAAAATCAGATGAATACATGACCGATTTTGAGTTGGTAAATAAATAAACATTGATTAACCTTTAGAAAAAGAGAAGTAGAATTACCAGCCTACTGTGGATGACAAGAGTTTTCACTGTCTTTCTCTTTTCCTTCAGTCAAAAGTCTCCCTGAAACTATCCTATCGCACGACTGTCTCTTCTTTCATGAGCATCCATCCTACTTTTTCAAGTTAAATTCTCATTATATCTGCTCAGGTCAGAACCACCACTTCACCCATACAACATTCATTTCATGATTTTCAGCATTTACAACCAAGACACAGTCAGTCCTTTTCCACACCGGCCGACTTCTGTCACACACTCTCACCGCATGATGTCGCTGGCTCTCCCTGAACACTGACGTTTTGCAATAACAGACCTTCCTTGAGTGATGTTTCTTCGACTGAGTCGGTATGTGACAAAACCTTTGCCACTTTCACAACTCTGCTGCTTTGTTTGAATTATGTTACCACATCCAGGAGAATAAATTAAACACTGTCTGAACAAACTGCACCATGACACATTGAATTCATCGTCGTGTGACAGTTTCAGGAGCTTCATTGACAGTCATTAAAAGTTATGCAGGTTTTTCAAAGCTTTGCCATCATTATTCAAATATGCTGATGTGTTGGAATTAAGAAAGCAAGGCACTTCTTTTTTAGCAGGCAGTTTCTTGACCTGTAATAAATAAATGAACCATTTATTCTAGAACGCCTCCTCGAGTGGAGGCGTTCTAGAATAACAGGGTCTCGCTCAGGTCAGGGACGTTTGGATCAGGGCAGCATCCTGACTCCATGAGGGCCCTGAACCAGTCTGTCATGGTGGAGAAAGAGCTGAGCCAAAAGGTAAAGCTTCCGATATGCTGGTTGGTTTAAGGTCCACGTCTAAACAGTCTTAACACTACACTGGGTGGCTGAGCTCTAGGTGAGATTCACTGTCACCTGGCAGAGACTCAAAGTTAAAGCATCTGTGGAGTTGGCTGGGGCATCTAGGTAGGACAGTGTGGTGCTTTAGCCATGAGACTAGGGAGACTATGTATTTCAGATGCCTGGGAATGTCTCAGTATCCCCTGAGAAGATGGAGGTGGTTTCTTGGGAGAGGAAAGTCTGAGACTCTTTGCTCCTGCCTCCTCGAGCCGACTTGGATAGGGATGATGGACAGATGGATGGATGGATGGAGGAAATCCGCTATATCCGCTACTTCAGAAAAATGTCTATTTTTAAAGATTTTCATGAAAAGCGGAGGCATCAAAACAAACGGATAACACGTAACGATAGTGGTGGACATGAATATGATGGTTTTCGGCATATTTTCAGTCAAAAAATGACTGACTGAAGTCTCATTCCGCCAGACAGCTTTATGTCTCATGGTTAAAAACTAGCGTTTTTGCCGTCAGAAATTCAGTAAAAGTCCGAACTTGCCATTGCGCTTCATTGTTTCTCTATTGGCTGCTTTCCATTCCTTGTTTTTTTGGGGGCGGAGTGGAGTTAAAAAGCCTGAGATGGATGGACTGATGGATATTTATCCATTTTCTTGACCCAACAATGTCTTTAAAGTCACGCTGCAGTCATATTTTACATACATCCATAATGAAAATAGATCTGAGCCTTTTTGTTTTCCCTTTCTCCAGCCACCCTCAGTCTCACTAATGACCACGGACAGATTGACAAGGCTTCTCAGTGGAGAATTCTCATAAAAACCAGCACGACTATTGATCTGCTCTGCTTCCAATAGCAGCCAGCCGATGCATATTTTATTAGTTTGCACACAAAACAGACTCTGAACAATCTCATTTCCCACTTCTAACGCACACAGACTGAACTGTGACTCATCAGGGGTTCCAAAGGACAATTGGTGAAAGGAGATTTTAAATAGTTAAGTTGCTTCCCTTTGACTGTGTCTCGTACAATGTGGTTAGTTTGTGACGGACGCGTGTTTAATTCCGTGGGATAATTCACCAATAACAAACCGAGCCAGAGACAGTTCAAGTCAGCCACACTATTGTGGCACAGTAATGGGGCCACATACTCCCAACGCTTGAAGTAAATATATAGGATTTTCCATCATGCCTCCATGGCAGAACAAAGTCACTTCAAGGTGATATCTGGGAGAATATGGGATCCTGAGACCTATTGACTTTATTCATTATTAATTCAGTTTCGAGCTTACAGCAGCCGCTGCATCATTTCAGAAGCAGAGATGAGAAATTGGAACAGCTGGAGGTTTAATTCTGTGGCTTTTCTCCGCAGCTCCGTGTCAATCGCGTGCCAAAAAGATAGAGGTTGCAGATCTCACGTTGGGTCAAAGCGTCTGTGGAATCCAGATTCGCTTCATGACTGACAACTTTTCTGAAAAACTTTTTTTTTTTTTATCCGAGTCCACCTCTGTGAGGTGAAGAGTCATCACTGCTCCTCTATGGTACATTCACTTCCATTAACAAAACAAGCAGTATGACAGGAGAATGCAAGGATCAGTGAATCAGTGAGAGCAGACTTCATTGGTTTCCTTTTATTGGCGACACACAAGGCTCAGCTGTTTCCAATACATCAATCCAGACCCGTCTATGCCGATGAGCTGGCAAATAAACCTGCAAGCAATCCATCTCACAGGTGACTTTTTGTTTATCGGATTATTTTCGGCCTGAATATATAAAATATATTTAAAAAGTTTGCATGACATTTTTCATTCAACCCCACAAACAGGCATAATAATAAAATCATTGTTGAACAATGACATCTTCCATTGGAATTCTCTACCTGACTTACAGAATTGCATTAAAAGGACAGACACAGTTGCTCGGTTATTTGAACAAACATACGTTACACTGGTCGACAAGCCGCAGACACATGGGTAAAGACTATGAGAGAGAAAGTAATGTTCTTTCCATGTACTGACTTAAAAATGTGCAAGGATAAATGGAGGCAGTGTTCTGAACATGCCCACAATACACAGGCCCGTGCGTATTCCCGGCACTTTTCTGTGTGTTCTAAGGACATCGTGCTGTAGCTGAGATCGCTGAGCGCTTAAATGTCAATAAAACTCCTGTGATTTCATTGGTCTGATGGGAGAAGGCTTGGCATGAAGCTTGTTTGCCCGTAAAAATCCACACATTAGCCTCAACGTTCTTTAACCCGCAGGCTTTTAAAGTGGGTTTTGAGTCCAGAAATTGAGTCTGATGGAATCCATATTAAAGTACAGTATACAAAGACCACAAATTTGCAAACTACAAAAGTTGTAGATGTTTCGCAGGGACAACTGCAGTAAGACCACTTGACCAAGAATGCGTTCTCTGCGTCCATCTGAGTCCTGGAAAGGACTGTTCTATCCCCAGTTTAGGGGAAGGTGGACGCAACATGACATGCTCAACCAGTTCAGGTTCAAAAAAGGAAATTATTTTTGTAACACAAAAGATGCCCATACCCAAAACAGTATTCACTCAAACCACAGAAAACAACACCGGCCGCTAAGTTGGAAGTGGCTGGAGAAAGACAGGATGAGCAGGCCACAGCAGCAGGTATTTGTAGACACCACTCCCTCAGAAAAGGCAGCAACGTAGCTCCCACGAATCAGACTCAGCATCTGGCCATGACCACACAGACCACACCCATCAAAACAGAACACAGTTTCATTGGGATCTGTTCGTAATTTTTCAACTTATTTCACCGGCAGACAGATCACGGAAAGCGTATAAGCTACTAAAAAGGAATCGGAAAAAGTCGCTGCTGTTGCTCAAGTCAAAACCATAGTCATGGGACTAAATAAGGCCCAGCAGGTCTATGGACCGCACAGTTATTAAACGTAAATATTGATGTCTTGACCAGCGGACATTACAGTGTTCAAGCTTTGCCGTTCGAGAGGCAGTTTTCGAGAGGAAGATATGCAAGGCGATAGGAAGATTGGATCTTCTCAAGATTCCAAGATTTATAGGTCAATTTTCTTTCGATATAGAATAACCTTAACATAGAATAAAGGTAGAGAATGGAAACACAGTCAGATCTCCATCTTAGATCACCAATAGTGATAGGCTTTCTGTTGAGAATCTTATTCTCTGCCACAAAATATACATTTTGTTCAATAAACAATTCAGAATCAGTTTAAAATATTGGCACCTCAGTGCTGAGGGATAGATAGACTGTATCTATTATCATATAATATCCCACATCTTACATTAGAAATGCTTCTTTTGCTAAAAGGCAGCATCATTGTGAACTCCTGTTGGCATTGACAGTTTTATTTATATTCTTCCTATTCATATGGTGGAAAAAAAAGAAATTATGAAAGCAGTTCTAACAGCTTTTCACCAGTATTTTCTTTTAACTAAAGACAGGCCAAACTAATAACTTGACAGTATAATACTTTCAAGGCAACATTTTGTCACTTTTCTGATCTAATAGGTAAACTATTGACAAGCGGTCGCAGCGCCGGCTGTGGGCAAAATAATGATCCATATGATGCACTTGTTTTGAAGCTTGAAGTCAGCATCGATTTCTCAATCTAACAATGGCGCCCGACGTCACCTAAAATCACAAGGCACAGCCTCGGGCCAAAGTGACCGTGGAAGAAAGAGAAAACATTAATGCAATTTCAGCTCTGACAAAGAGGACGGTGTGATAAAGGCCTTTCGCGATCCATCAACAGATCTATAAAATGTTTTAGCTGGATGAGATAACAAAAGCGAGTGCTGCTGTAAGTACAGCTCAGCTTAGTTCGGTTTTAGTGACAGCTTTAACCTTATAGCACAAGAGAAACAGTGACAGCCGAAATCTGCCTATTTCCCTTTTTATCTATTCGACTTTCTTCCTGCAACACATTAAACCCCCGAGTCGCCTGGCAAGTCCAGCCAGCGGGAGAACTGATTAAAACGTGATTGGCACAAAGGCAATGAGTTTGTAATCCAACTGTGGTCAGTCGACGGAAAATGGAACAGCTGTCAGGACAATTATTGAATTCTCAGTTCAGATATTTTGTTGCAGAGGCATTTGAAAATCGTTGGTGATTTGAAGATTACAGTCCCTGTGCCGTCGTGACATTTTGACTACTCTGAAGTGCCACAACGCCGCGCATAAATATTCGCCGAATTCCTGATGACACTCAATGAGGGAGTCAAAGCGCGAACCACTTTGAGAAAACAAATTATTTCTGTCTTATTATGAGTGTTTATCACTGATCATGTTTGTACACAACCACACAGTCCTGACTGTGTCCCTGGATGAAGAGGTCACATCCTTTAAGACACCATCTTGCTACATGGTAAGTGACAATGTGACAGACGGGATCTATCAGGAGCACATCCAGGTGAACCCAGAAAATAACATGGTGGACCTTCCTTAGCCATGTATTATCCATGTCAAGTCAAATATTTGAAGTGAACACAAAATGGTAGATTTACTAAGATCACTGTTTGCACATTTGAATTACTACACAGGGTTTAGGGCCATGAGTTAGAAACTCAACCTAAAGCCTGTTGACTCGTTCACTTGGCGATTGGAACATAGTTGGTGTACGATAAGCAGAATGTGAACCAGCAAAATGTCAACTGTCCAATCCACATCCGTTTCCAATGGCGTCAAGTGTGAAATGGGGTCATCCTTCAGCTGATGGCTTCTTGTCGGTGCTAATGACCGCATTTCAGGGTCAAATTCAAAGTCTCGGAGGGCATCTGGGCGTCTGCAAAACATGAAAAAATGGACGGCTGATTCGCGACCGTGTCTTGGCCACCAGATGCTACGATATACCAGCGTAATCTATCGCCAAGATACGGTTGAGAATCAGCCGTCCGTTTGTTTTTGTTTTGCAGACGCCCAGACGCCCTCCTAGCTAAAAGCCTGGTCGCCAACCATCATGTTACATCTGGCATTATGAACCGTGGGGCACACAATGGGTGAGTGAAACAAAATGTGCCATGGTATCGGTATCTGTGCTGTGTGAACCTAGGTGTTAAAGGTTAAAATGTAAATAGCAACTACTTGCAGCGGGATTATGCTTTGTATAGTGATGCAAAAGTCAGCATCCCACATTGCACTTGGACCCATATCTCACCTTCCCTGGCATATCCAGACGCAGAGGGCAGTGTGTCACATTGAGGTAAGACTGAGGGAGGGGTTGTGGTTAAGGCATTGGGCCGCGGTCCATTCGCGCTGTACACGTAACATCAGTTCCGATCAACCAGTTGTAAGTTGGATTGGATGTGAGGGTTACAGGTGCTACTGTAGTGGTAGATCACTGTGTGAGAGTGAGATGCTGGGATACTGTGCTGCTGTAACTGTTGTATGTGTTGCCAGGCTGCTACGTGCAGCGGTGCCAGACATTGAATAAAAAAAAAAGAAAGCATCTGCTGGCCGTGGTCATAAGTACGGGTATGTAAGTCGAGCAGGTCGTAAGTCGGACGTTACTTGTATAGTCATTGTAGTGCCTCAAATGATCATGCGCTTTGAAGTTCAGGATACATAAGATGCTGCACATACTAAGTAACATAAGTTGAAGTAGCGATGAGCGCTCCTAATTTGTCGATACCTCTAGTGTACAGAAAGAAAATGAAAACAAATGCAGCAGCATATCAAATTGTTTATGAATTAAATATTAAGTCGGCAACATAAAATATCAAGACAATATCTCATAATCAAGTATTGTAATATTTGGTCACCTTTTTTGGCTGAGTCCTTGAAAACCAGGGCGATGTTGTGGTGAGGCCACAAAATCTCAGCCAAGAACCTCTTGGACATAACTGCATATGGTGGAGCACTAAGGCAGAACACGACCCGTCTGTGACCAGGGCAGGTCAGGAATGACTATAAAATCATGTCAAATCTGGGACGTGGGCCACGTGTGGTGTGTTAATAACAAAGACCCACAGGAAGAGCTTCATTTAATGAGCTTGATGGTCTCATGCTCACTCCATCTGGGGGTTCACTTTCATCAAGCCAGTGGCTTTACATTGCTAGCATATATTCATTAGTACATTTCATGACTTGTTGAGGCCCGGAACTAACAAACTATTGTAGCTTTGAAGGCATCAAAGGCATCATTTGAAGCATAATAAATCAAAGGTAACAGGGAGTGCTGCACCTGCACGATTTATAGGGCCTCTTAAAAAAGGTGCGATATGAGGACACATAACCCATGAGACACACTTTATCACAATATGCCGGCAGATTAATAGCTGAAAATGTCAGAGGGAATAAGGTCAGATGCCAGGAGACCCGGCTACGAGGAGACATGTGAGCACTGTGAGTCAGAGCCGACTGCCGCTTGCAAACAGTCTGCCACGCTTAACCGCGGAATGGTGTGGCCTCAGCGAGGACAGAGACGGAGCGGACTCTTACATGGAACATTAGACATGATTAGAAGCCATTCAGCCAAATGCCTCTGTCGCTGCGATGGCACGCTTTCCGGAGTGGAGATAGCAAGTCCATTAATTCCCTCCAACAGACAACATGACCTAAAGATTTTGCTGATGACACCGCGAGCCACTGTCAATGTCAGCCAGCAGCTTGACTGGCTTCTTTTCACACTGCTGGCTCGTCTCTGCACAAACAAATAAAACCTTCTGTATAGATAAAATACCTGCTGCATCAGCATTGACAAGTCAAGTGTTTCATCTCTGTTATTCATTGCTCTTCCAGTGAGCAATAACTGCGAAACCGGCCATGACTCAATACCAGCAAATAATCCACCCCAGAAGCAAACAACTAGATATTTAACACTATAAATGCACGTATCGGTGGGGATACTGACAGACATGTTCGAGAGGAAGCTACCGCCAAAAGCCGCGCATGAGGTTTCTAGCAGGGGTGCCAACGTCTGACACGTCTTTTGGTAGGTAACAAACTGAATTTGAACGCTTGAAGGCTCCAGAGCGATGCGCTTCAACTCCTCAAAATTATGTGACAAGTCACCACATCTTCACGAACGTTCATGTAGCCAGGAAATGCAAGAAGTTTCAGAAGGTTTTGTGCTCACATAATCGCTGCGGTAGGACCCAGGATTTCTATAGTAAAGGTGCCCGAACACAGGCGTCAAACCCACCGTGAGTTTCCAGCTGCCGTGGCGATTTGTATATACACAGATGTATAATTGTAGTATCAACACCGAGACAGAGAGGGGTATGAATCGTTCTGTTGCTCAATATTCGTGTGGAATCCCCACTGTTTTGTTCTGTTTCTTAAATCAAGCTCCTGCTGTGCTGCATGTTAGAGTTGCCGACAGCTTTTAACTCTGTCTCTGCTTGTATGATATGATAAAACCACTAAAGGTTCCTTTCATTCTATTCATGCATTTTTTTTTTTACTTTTTTTCTCTCATTTTGAAGGTGATGATATAAAAAAATACCTACTACCGATGGCAACAAAAAACAAAATCTACAAGACAAAATGAAATTGATATAAAAAAAAAAAAAAAATCAATATTTATTTTTTATTTTTAGAATAAATTTGTCAATTGATATTTTGCCATTTAAACATAACCAAGTCAAACAGTGCCACAAAGTCTGTCAGGTGAAGGAGGTGAAAGTCTCTTCTTGTTGACAAAGAAAAACTAAAAGCTAAAGCTTATAATTGCCTTCCTCGCTGGATGTGTGTTCCCTTCACGCTACAGCTCTGTTTTATTTACAGGTTAAATAAAGCCAATTATCCATACTGTGGTCTTTCTAAATTAAAACCACTCAGACCACTGGTTTGGCAATAATGGCTCTCATCCTGCTCCTGCTGAGGCGAGGACGAAGACAACTGAGTGGTGGTTAATAGAACACGTGCGTCTTCTCTTTATCCCAGACGGACCCTGAAGATTTGACTTGCGCTCGCGATCTCGCCGCTTCTCTTGTTTGCTGTTGCATCTCCGCCAGAGTGTTGAGTTCTCACGGCCCGATACATAACACCATCAATAATTTCCCATTGATGAAACCCGGCTGTCAACAACCTGAAACAAATCAGCGGAGGAAGACAACCGCTAAGCTGTAATCATGTTTGCACAGAGGAAATCACATTTTCACTCCATTATCTTGGCTTGACTGGACCTGATAATGGTCATTCTTGAGCAGCAAATTGGCACAGCTTTAATGTAAACAGCATCTTTCACACTAAACGTGTTGGCTCGGTGTGTCAGGCCTCCACACTGGGGTTCAGGGCTATTTCTGAGTGACGGTGGGAGACAGGATGCGGGAGAACCGCGGGGGCACTTGGACTCCATTAGCATTATCAGTGACTTCTATCATAGTTGCAGAGCAGCGGAGCCAGATTCTGTAGAAGTCCCCGCTGGCTTCTCCACTGGAACATTTGTGTGCCAATAGTGATGCGACAGGACAACAACAGATGTGTCACAGTCTGTCAAATGACAATGTAGCGTGACACATGCAAGGTCTTAAATGGCAGCTCAAGCTAACTATTATTTCCTGCTCCGAATTCTTACACAGTCGCTCCTAACGTCTGCGCTATTAAAGGGCCTCGGTTCATCTACCTGCTGAACCGGGTCTACACTCACCTGGACCAGCCTGCCAGCTCGGTGAGAATCATGTGTTTTGATTTCTCCAGCATCTTTGATACCATCAGACCAGCTCTGCTGGGAGTGAAACTGACGGAAATGCAGGTCGACGCCCGCTTGTGTCCTGGATTATGGACTAGCTGACGGGTAGACCACAGTACGTGCGCCTGCAGGGCTGTGTGTCGGACACAGTAGTTCGTAATACCGGGGCACCACAGATCTCTCGCTGTTCCTCTTCACCATCTACACTACGGACTTCAACTATCGGTCGGAGACTTGCCACCTTCAGAAGTTCTCTGAAGACTCAAGGGTGAGGAGACTGAGTACAGGGCTGTGGTGGAGGACTTTGTTGCTTGGAGTGAGATGAACCATCTGCAGCTCAATGAGGCAAAGTCCAATGAAAAGACCTACGGAGGACCAAGTCTGCTGTGACCCCCGTTTCCATCTGGGGGGTCGATGTAGATATGGTCCAGGACTATAAATCTCTTGGGCTCCACAAAGACAATAAACTGGACTGGGCTGGGAACATTGAGGGCCTTCACAAAAAAGGTCAGAGTCGTCTCTTCTTCTTGAGGAGGCTCAGGTCCTTCAACATCAGTGCTGAGGATGTTATATGAGTCGGCGGTGTCCAGTGCAATTCTGTTCGCCTTGGTTTGCCCGGGAAGCAGTTTAACGGTGGCGTACACTAACAGACTCAACAAACTCATCCGCAAAGCTGGTGATGTGGTGGGGGTGAAACTGGAGATGGATGCTCCTGAAACTAAGGAGCATCCTGGACAACATCACCCACCCCCTCCATCAGCTGCTGGTCCAATACAGAAGCACACGGACCAATAGACTGAGACGACCCAACTCAAAGTCCTTCTTCCTGTGGCAATAAAAGCATACAATTCACCCCTGAAAAAATGACAATGAACTATTCTTTGGTGCGTTTTTCTGTTCTTGAACTGCATTTTCTTGCACATTGTTTTCTAAGCTCTTTTGTATCGCTTTTTTTTTGCACTGTATAATATTAGTTCTTTATAATTTATTGTAATATGTTGCGTACAGAGCATGTTACGAACACAATTTCCCTTGGGATTAATAGAGTTTTCTGATTCTGATTCATGAAATTATAAGTCAATACAATCTTCCCTTTTAGTCACCAGTAAAGCGTACATGGAAAAAAAAAAAGAATCCTGAATTATGAATTATAAAACCTGGCAAGCAAAGCGTTGAATGTTTTTTTTTTCTGAGCTGCTGCGAACAGAAAGGTCAATGTTTCCCTCAAATGGCCAGCCCTTTCAATAAATGACCTCACCAGGGTTCAGCACAGGAATATGCAAAAGCTATGATAAAACATTCAACAAGCACTACACATTCCACTTTAGACAGCCATTTGGCCACTTTAAGGCAATGATATTTTAATGGTTTCTCAGGTAAGATTAACACCACCATGTCCCTGGTTTGATCAGCAAACTAGAAATTTCATGGCTAAAGTTCTGTTTTTAAAAGATTAAATTAGTGAGTAAAATGAAGAAGGGGAGGTGGTGACTGGTTACAGCATTCCCCGACTGGAAAAGCCAAAACACGAGGAGCAGTTCAGGTGAATAGCGAAAAAGCAACTTGAGCTCTTTGCTGAGTGGAAATTCATGTTGGGTTGAAAATTACACATTCAAAAATATTTTGATTTCAAACGTAGCATTTTTCAAAAACACACTGGTCTGAAAAGCTAGGACTGAACGCATTGAGGGATAACACATAATAAAAAAAATAGTAACAATAATAATAAATATACACACATCGATGCCAAAATGTAATTTCTGGATACATTTATTTATTTCTTTATTTTTAATGTACATTATTATTATGACCGGATTGCACTTTGCAGGATGTTACATGATAGTTACTTGAGATTTATTTGACATAATAAATTAAAAATAAAAGTATTAAATTACAGTCAATCTACTGAAATATCTTCACCCTTATGAGGCAAATGGTGGATCTGGCAAGAGATGACAGTGTTAAATGTTTCATAATATGTGTCTGTAACTGAACAGACAGTGACAAAATAAAAGCATATATATATATATGCTTTTATTTTATTTATTTTTGGAAAGGAAATGGAAACACAGAACTGAACAGACAGTGACAAAATAAAAGCATATATATATATATATATATATATATATATATATATATGTATATATATATATAGGGGAGCTTTCCTCAGCTTTCCCAGCTTTAACATGAGACATAAGCTGTAAGAAAGTGTTTTTAACCTTCTATTGCACATAGTTTGGGCGAGACAAACGTTTACTTGCGTCACCAGGACAAAGCGACCAACCCGCAGCACGGTGAAATCCAGACCATTTGGATTGAATAACTTCTAAAACTTTGATCAAAGAGATTTCCGAAGCGGAATCCATCATCTTAAACCTCTGGAAATGGGAGCGAACGTGCCATAAAAGAACAGCTCATGTCCTGGACCAGACGTTTTGTCGGATTTGAATTTTCTCCCTAAATGACCACTGTCTACGATCGTCTCAGTTCGTGGCGCCGAGTGAAGGACGTTTGGAAAACTGGAGCTCTTAAGATGAAAAACTAACCACCCCTCAGGGTGGCTACCTCATACACCCCATCATGCTTGCCTTTAATTAAAAGTGTAATGGGACAAAGGGAGTCTCCTCTCCGCTGCAGAAGGGCTTCCTGATTTTCCAGGAAGATAGCGCATGATAGTCTTCTCCGGACAGGCCTTCCTCCAGCATCTTTCAGCTGAATGAGATTTTCCCAGCCACTGGAGGCGTCGCAGGTTTCCTTGGAAATAAACAACTTGAAGTCTGTTTTATCTTGCGCTAATCGGTTCACCAGGGCAGCTGCCCGAGCAAAGGACGCACAGATTTCCTCCCTCCTTCCTCCATGCATACCTGGTGGAGATCTCCTGGGGGAATACCCAAGTGTTCCCAAGAGGCGACCAAATACACAAGCCACTTCTTCCGGCTCATTTAATGTGAAGATGCATCGCTTCTGTTCAAGCTCATTCTGGCTGTTTGTAAAGTGCCCAACGGAGAAGGAGGAGGCATTTGGAGTGAGGAACAAACGCCAACATTAATGGTGTGGTTCATTTTACTAGTTCCATTTTACTGGTTATAAAGTTCACCACTGCTTTATAGGATGATAATGAAGAACATTACAGGAACGTCAAAATAAAAGTCCACGCTCATTGAATCCACGAGACCATCGCACCAAATGACTAACGTGACAACACCACTGGTCGAGCACGAGTGACACAACACATTCACTGCCTTAACAGTCTTCAGTCGTGATGTCCAATTGTTTTTTTGTTTGTTTTACATTTAATATCTCGGCCCAGGTTTTTTTTAGGTGGTGGAATTGACTGGAGTGTTGACTCATGACGTTGGGAAAGAAAGCAAGGGGCAGAATGTTCAGAATGTTTAGTGTCAGTGTACATTTATTATTATTTTTTAGTTATGTATTTATTTATTCCATCTGGAGTGAATTACCTTGTCAGAAAGACATTTTAAGTCCTTTTTATTTTTTTTTTATTTTTATAGAAAATAATTTAACACACATACAGAACAAAAAAGGAAACAACGATAAGAAAATAGCATTATTATTATTATTATTATTATTATTATTATTATTGTTATTATTATTATTATTGTTATTATTAAGAACTATTCTTCAGTCATGTGCTCCAGCTATTATTATGTAATAATAGCAATAACTATAATAATAAAATTTATATAAAATTTATAAAATATAAAATATATAAAAATAATAAAAAAAAACTGTTGTGATTATTATTATTATTATTACCAGTTGTAGTAGTATCAAAATTTATTACCCTGCTCCTTTTCTAATTATTATTACTTTCAAATTGATATTGTTGACTGTGCTTGCCATGCACTTTAATATTTTGACAGAGGCAGTGGGCCAAATATAATTTAATACAGGACCACATATATCCATATAAGGCTAATCTGAGTCATAGAAACTGACTTGCCTCCATATTGTTATTATTATTAACAAGAACTACACACCACATGACAGCCACGCCCACTATTGAGGACGGTACCAGTGAACTTCCTGCCAGAATACAAACTCACAAGCATCTCTTTTGGCTTGGACCCGTGAGTAGCAAACATGAGTGACTCGGTCAAGAGTCGTATAGTGACCAGGCAACGCCAAGTCAGGTAGGGTTAGACAATAGCAGCAGGGATAACAGCACAGAATACATGAACGACACAGAATCACCTGCATGCATTTTAAAGCAAGGCAGACCATGCAAGCACATTACAAACAGCAAAGCAGGATCCAACACAAACCTCCCCCATCTTTCATCTAATCTCCCAACTTTGGGCGGTTGTTGTTCTACGGCGCTCCATATTAGGTACAATGGCATCATTAGTTTAATTACACAGTCATGCCGATGACAATTACGTGCAACGCTTGAGGGCTGGATTTTTCGAGGGGAACTTCTGCACAGACCGTGGAGTGAGACAGCAGCCACACAATAAACTATTAATAGCTATTTAGCTTAGGGTGAAGAACAAATAAGGAGGCGAGAGGGAGGAAAAAAAAAGTTTTCATCAACACATTAGTATTCCTCCGACAACGACAAATGCCTCTCGCGAATTTTTTTTTTTTTTTTGGGGGGGGTCTGGTAGTTCCAAATTGCAGCTGTTAAAGAAAAGATGGGACTGCAATTTATTACAAAGTAGCAAATAATTGAGGGTAAAACAGCAGAATATAAAAAGCCCAGACGTTCAAAGTGTTATTGATGTCGCCGTTAGCTACATTCAGTTTCATACAATGTGGCTTTGTTCAGGAAATCAAAATTGCAGTGTAAGAGTTAGAAAAATTGCACTCGAATGGCTCACTTGCAAGAGATGTTTTTGGAAACCTTGTACGTGTCTCGGGATGAACTCTCAAAACAGAATACAGCGTCGCCGCCGCGATTGGCCTCGACACACCCAACAAGCAATTTAAAGACAACATGACAATGCTGCAACAGAGCACATAGTGGGACCAGCCATTTTGGTACAAGATGATGTCGGTGAGGAAGAACGTGGGCATGTTCGTGTTCATTGTTCTATTGTTTTATTTAGAGATGCACAGAAGCAACAGTTTGTACTCACCGACACTGAGTACAGTGGCACTTGGTGGACTTCGAACAAAAATTTCAAGATTTTTTGGCTTCCGATTTCGAACAAAAATCCAGAACTCGAACGCCCCCGAAAAAAGCCGGAAAAAACATAACGTGCGCGGACCAATCCGCTGACCCACAACACGCTTTGTTATTGTGTATAATATAATAATATAATAATAATAATAATAATATAATATATAATATAATAAGACGTGTCCCATTAGATACATTTACTGACTGTTTTTTCTTCATATTGAAGTCTAAAACTTTTGCTGAAAGTTGAATTGTTTGTTCAAATCCAAAGATTTTAGAGCAGAGAGTGCCATTGAATGACACAGTTTCATGAAGCCTCACTACAGCAGATAATGCTAAAGGTGTGGAAAAAAGTAATTTTATTGTGTCTACTTTCTTGTTTTGTTTTGTGTTACAACTTTGTTGGTATTTTTGTTCAATAATAGGTAAAACTTAAGATCATAACATCAGTATTTTAGCTGAAGCAAGATACATCAGCGTCATGGCACAGAAGTTCATGTGACAAACACGATTCTTTATCTTTGAAAGTCAACTGAATTGAAAAGGTAAATAAAGACAGAAATGGAAAAACAGGTTTAAATCATGATTCTATTATTTTATTTAGAGATGCACTGAAGCACCAGTTTGTACTCACCGACACTGAGTACTTGCACCATTAAACATGAAGTAACTTTGCATTTTTGTTTCCATATATATCCTAATCAGAACAACAGTATGTTTTTCTTGTCCATGGGTGATGTCACAAGTTTCACTGCAATACAAAGAGAAATGTTCCAAAAAACTGACAATCAAAAATTTTGTGCTGCCGTAAAGTAGTATCGGTTTTGTGTTATCGGTGGCCCTTCTAGGAGTACGAGTATAAGTCAGTACTCAAACCGATACCAGATATGATAAAAAAAGAAAAAATTACAAAAAAAAATAAAAAATACAAATTATTACAATTTTATAAAACAGGTTTCTAAAGGCAAACTGAACTTTACTCTGTTTGTTGGTAGAAAGAAAAAAAAAAGCGAACAGCTACAACTCCAAAAATATCATTCTTGAGCTCTGTTCAGCGACGTTGGGGTCTTGCACAGTCTTGGCTCCTCTTTAAGTTCACTGAACACCATCTCCAATAATTGTAAACGTGTAATCATTTTCGCCAAAACTTGCATCAATTATACATTTCCACATTGCTTTCAATTGCTGAACAAACCGTTAAACCACTGCAGCACAAGCCAGGTGGCAAAACCTAAAGCACCAGGACAGTGTTTGGACTGAAGGAGCAGCCGAGGGTTAACTCTCGTTCATGCTGCATACTTTTTCCACCAATTAGTAAATAATCTATTTTCCTTCCCGATAACAAGGTACAGTGCTGCTGGAGGATTAGACAACAGAAGCCCTAAACTGTGTGCCAGCTCTCCAGAAAGTCATTAGGTCAGAGGAGTGTGGAGGATGTTTGTCGAGGGCCCTTTAATAATGAAGAGCACGAGGACCTGAGGGAGACGCTGCCTGCAGCAGCGATTCACACGCCGCAGCTATGGAAATGAAATGTTTTTTTGAGGTTCGGAAAGGTCCCACCTTGCTCATGGATGGACTGGCTGTCTAACACTTCTCATGAAGATGGCTGCCAGACAGCGCTTTAATCTTCACGCGATAACACCTGAAATTGAATTTCCCATTCCCCACTGTCCTGAAATGAGGCTCAGCGCTTGATAGCCAGTGGACTGTTTTGCAACCACTGTGCGCTCATTCATGCGGCAATAATTTTTTGGAGGGTTAATCGAACACAAGTCATAAATATACAAATAAAAGTTTGCGCGGCGGTGTTGGCCACCATGTCTCTGTGAGAATGTCCAATTCCTCGATGGCGAAGTAATCTTTCCCGCAGAAATAATGTGAGTGGGAGACGTGGCCCGACAGTCACATAAGCTTCTTTTAGTGTCACGCTGCAGAAACACTGTGTTTGTGATGAAAACCCAACATAATTCCCATTTTATTCCGCTCCCTCAAACAACAAAACTAGTGACTTATCCGAGCATAAAGGACAAGAATTTTCTGAAGACGCCACTTGTTTGTCACCACATGCTAATCCATTCCATGATTCCTCTCAGTGTTGTTTATTAGCTGTATACAAAAATGTTCATCTGCGCACCTTTGCAAACTTCAACTATTTAACTCTGATTTTAAGCCAATGTTTTATGTCCTACATTTCTACCAGTGAGATTGTTAGTTGGCTGGAACACGACTCTATTCAAGCCTCAGAGCTGGCAAGACTCGAGCGATCTTCTTCAGCAACCCTGAAACACTGTGGAGTGAGCAGCATTGCTTCTATGTTGCTCTAAGAAGTCATGTTTACGCTTCATTTTATTAATTTATTTTTTATTATTTTGATTGTTAGCGCCAAATTCTTAGTGATGGGCTTCATGAAACAGCGTTATGATTTTCAGATCTCAGTAGGTGGCGCTCTTGGTTTGAAAGTGTTAAGGTTTAATTGAACTGGCTGTTCAAATCCAAATATTTTAGAGAATAGAGTGCCATCTAGTGGGCTCTGAAATGAATCACACTGTTTCATGAAGCCTCACTAGAGTACATAATACTAAAGGTGTGAAAAAAATTTTTATGTGTTACTTTGCATTGTCTGCTTTCTTCTTTTGTTTTACGACTTAGTTGATATTTTTGTTCAATGATAGGTAGAAATTAAGATCAATATTTTAGCTGAAGCAAGATACATCAGCGTCATGTCACAGAAGTTCACGTGACAAACTTGATTCTTCATCCTTTTAAAACTCAACTGCATTTTAAAAAGTAAATAATGACAGAAAATGAAAAAAGAAAATCAGTTTTCACTCAATTTATACTTTGGATTTTGAATGTTATGTGATTTACTTTGTATTTTTTTCATTTATTAATGTGTTTATTGTTTGGTTAAACTTTTGTGTGACTCTTGTAATACTCAAGTATTGTGAAGCGTATTGTACCTCAGCCCCATCAGATTCAAAACCGATTCCGTAATAAACATGCAGTTGCAGTAAACCATCTCATATTTAATATGAAAACAATGTACGAGAATAAATACTTCACCAGAAACATATTCTACAAATGTTGAGTTTCTAATGGAAAGATAGTTTGTTACTGCTTTCACTTTTTTCCCCATCGTTTTTGGCTGTTGCAGCACCGGAAGGCAAACGTTTGCCCATTTCTTAGAATGTGGAGTCTTTGGAAAGGGAAAATGTTTGGAGTCGCTCACAACAGACAAATATGCTCCCAACCTCTCAGCCAAAGATGAATGATTCAGAAGTCAACTGCTGCTGAAGAAAATAGAATCCACATTTTGAGTTATGAAGTGGTTCAGAACTCCGACCGACTTCCATGAGAACATGACTGCGGTGATGCCTTCAATGTATGTACGCATGTCGAAAGCACACGTCAACTGAAACGCCAGTCTAACAATGTATCAGTCAAATGGTTTTGAACAGAAATATTCATTACGTTTGATTCTGATGATGCCCAAACGGAGGAGGGGGTGTTGGAGGGATGAGGGCATATGTGCGGATTGAATGAGCTGCAGAAGGGAATTCAAAACAAACTTTCAGGCCAGCAGGTTGGAAGACTCTTCAGCTGAACAGACGTGAAAAGAGACACACAAAAAAAGCTTATCTTGGCTACCAGGGCTGGTTTTTTTTTTCAGATCTAAGCAGGTCCAAAAGGAGCATGTTCCACATCCAACTCAAGGAACTCGTAAGCTTTTGCAGAGACTTTTTTAATTATTTCTAAAAAAAAAATAACATAACATATTTATCTGTTGAGTTCTTCCCGCTTCCTTCCACGGTTTCACTGCTCCGAGCAACAGCTTTTCTCTTTGTTACTGTACATATCCCGCACTCCTTATGCATCACATATTAAATTTAGATTCATTTTTTTTACCCGCTGACTAATCGAGAACATTACTCAGCGCATCTTAGCAAGGACACTGAAAAACCGAGGACAACTGAGGACAAAAAACAACACATGGATGATATATGTTGAAAGCTTTTCTGAAAGCCTCCACTACATGTACTGATACTGTATTTATGCTTTCAGACGGCCTTTCTATGTGCAGGTCTTCATGGCAGATTCCTGTTTGTGCATTGAAAATATAAAGCCCTTGGTCTCACAATTATGGAAAGAAGCGTAGTATGAATGCAGATCCACAAGTTTGGCCTCAAGCTGGAGCTTCCGCCGCTAAAGGCTTCAGTGAAGAGGATTGATAACATCTCGCTTTTATGTTACGCATGTGGTGCCAAGACTAGAGACTGAAGTAAGTTAGTCCTTTTTTATGCTTCTAAACCACGCAAGCGTAAAGCAAGAATTATTTTTTATATCAATGGTTCTTATTGAATTCTACTCCTACCGAAGTGAAGTGAATACTGCAGAGGACCAGGGCTGTGCCCAGGTATTTCACTGGGCAGGATAAAAATGGCATCTGTAACAAAAATTATTCAAAACACTTGTTGTCTTTGCATGAGCTGCATACGACCTAAAGATTACCCCATGCATTTCTATTACTAACGGATGATATTTGATGTATGGCACGGCAGCAAATCTGGAAATCTGAACCCCCTTGAAACTTCATTTCCTGAATTTTGAGGAGCACATTTTATTAGCAGTGTCAGACATTCCACCAATAACCGCGGCCTTGCATGTTGGGTCAACCAAATCTCGTGAGATGTGAAACAAATGTGGTGCCTGTTATCACAAAACCTCAAGTCCACAAAGGCTTGAGGAGGTGAATTTTGATCTGACCAGTATGCTGGCACTATACAGGCGCTAATCATCGTGAATCCAGTGGTCTCCAATTTCAATGACTTGCACTTTAGACATCTCTCTAGCTAAAAGTCTGGGCTCATTTTTGGCCATTCACCACTGCATGGGGAGGAACCCTGGCGGTTACTTCTCACAAGAACACAAATAAAATCCCAGTCTGACACCAATGATGATTTGAGAGTGGAGAAAAAAAGGGTACTTTTCTCATGCAGGGAAAAATGGTGGGTGCTTGAGCATCACCAGGGGTTTTATAATGGGCCTTTGTGGATGTGATGAGTGAGCTTTGTGTTGTCAGTGATTTGGATTCCTGATTCCTCAATCGCTAGTTTTCCAAAAATTGCGACGAGCATCATCTGTCACAGCACCCACCATCCCACTCTGCGCAATTCACAGTCATGCAGGAATGATGTACGCAGACTGGCTCGGCATGTGTCGTGTTGTTGTAGGTAAAACTGTGAAATTGTTTCAAGCCCTTTCTACGTCTCTTGTGGGTTCTGGCACTGAACGTAAGGAAGATTGTAGTTGAATGCTGTAGTAGTAGGAGAAGTCGAAGCAGATGTCGAGCTGTGTATACTCACTACCTTACGTACACCGATCCAGGAGTGACTATATGATATATAATTATACTGTAGGTACACTGATACTACTATACTATGTAAGTAGAAGCAGGAGCTACAGAAACTAGTAGAATTTTCCAGAACTGTGGAAAGCCATTTGGTCAGAAATTTGACGGCAACCTCTACAAGTCAGTTTTGGGCGACCAGTGTGCAAATACACCTCACTAGTAAAGCAAAATTCACTCGTGATTGTCTGCAAAGTCGACTAGTAGTACGACTAACGCAAACTAAATTCCGTTCCCATCTGGGTTAAAATATTTTCAATCGCCAATAGGAAGCCAGAATTCACTTTTCCCTGTCCATTCATTAGCGTATAGTGGTCACTAGTGGCACAAGTTTTTGAGTTCAACAATAGTACTGGTAGATAACTATGTCAACAAGTGAACATTTTTTAGCTCTACCAGCAGTACAGGTGACACTTTTTTGCCTTACTAGTAAGGTGCCTGCCCACTGGTCAACCAAAACTGAGTAGTAGTACTGAAAAATGTAACACTTGTACAGTAGAGCTAAAACAAAGTCACCCATGTTGAATTTTTACAATACAACAGTGCCGGTGTCAGAATTAGTAGCTGTAGTTGTAGTAGCATCTGCAGTCGTAGATCATGTACTAGTAGTGGCTATAGTAGTTGTAGAAGTGCTGGTGTTGTAAATAATAGTTGTAGATGTCAATGTTTACAAAACAATGTCATTATTTAAAAAAAAAAGTCGGTAGAGGGAAATCAATATGTAAAATTGTATTCATAATCATAAACAGTATGTGAGAATATTAATGAAGAATTAGCGACGGAGCCGGCCTCAGTGGTCACATTCCATCAGCGACTGGAGCTTAAGTGCGCCAGAGGTTCAAGTCAGGACAGAATTTTTGACATCTATTAATGTGACTCCTTAAAAATGTACTCTCATGTGAGACATCTTTCTTCAACCTGCTTGGGAGCGGAAAGAGAAGAGGTTGGTCGTGTTCCGTGTGACAGAGAGCGTCTGAGGCAGACAGACGCTGACGCATGACCTCCGATAAGTGCGCTCCAAGAGCTGGGGCTGGCAGGGAAATGTCAAAAAAAACAAGTGCACTCGGAGGAAGGCTGGTTATACGGCGTATATACGTAAAGATCACAGACGACAAGACGCTTTCCTGTCTTGACCGAGAGTGACAAACCAGATGTATTCGGGTTTGACACGAGCTTGGGTCAAAGGGAGAGCAGCTATTAAAAAAATCAAGTCACTCAAGTTTGTCAGCGCCGATGATCGCAGCCCGTTGAGAGCCTCTTTTTCCTGCGTGGCGGTTTATTTTTAGACTTTTTTTAAAGTCGGTTTTCGAGAGCTTCACAGTCAGCGCTTGACACACCTGACAAGGAAACACTTGTCAACACCGTTAATGGGTTGGTTCCTGAAGCTGCATCTCAGGAGAGGTCGCACAGTTCCAGGAGCCGCTTGTCAGGTAATTTCTATCTCTGCCTAAGAGATTAGCGCAAGAGTCACAGCGCCAATTACAGTCATTACATTGTTTCATGACAACGATACGCACCTGACAAATCCGTCCCGAGACGTGCGTCGTCGCAGAGGTTAATAACAAAAGGGGAAATGTAATTTGCGATGCATTTGATTGAGCCAAACTACGAGAAAAGCCAGCTTGTGTCTCAAATCTGTCGCAGTGATTTTAGAGTTATAGCTCCGAATGGAATAAAATGTAAATGTGGGGCGACATTTATTGACGACGGGCCGCCATTAGTGTGCGCGTTGATGGGCGTGATGGATTTCTTCATGAAAATCTTCCAGCAGCAGCAGCAATTGATGAGATGGATGCACTTTATTTTTTCGTTTTTTTTTTTTTCTTCCTGAGACATCAAACAACATTAAACATCAAAAAGGACTGAGCGACTCAGGACGGAATATTTTATGATAATTTGCTACATTAATAGAAAAGGATGTTCGGCGTAAACTGAACTGCTCTGAATTTGTTACCTGGCGAGAAGATGATTTTTCCTCAGCTCATTCACTTTGCGGCAGACGTTTCTCAGGCCGGCAGGCAAGTCACTGATATTTTGTCTATGACAGCACTGAGCCAGAATCTCACCTGAGTAGTAGGTCAGTGGAAATCTATCTAAAGACATGCTTGTCTTTTTTAAGAACCATTTTTTAATCTTATTATCATGAAGTCTCTTCAAAATTATTCAATAAAAAAAGCTGAATTTGACTCAGTCTTCCTACTGTCAAAGACAAGTCTTTGACCGATTTCTGCTTTATTTACTAAACAATGCAAAATAAAGTCATCGATGAATTCAGAAAGACTTGCTGCCGTCTATCATTTTCACTTTGCAGCAGTATTCCAGTAAATAAGACAAATAAAATCCAGACATGAAGCAAATGTGTCTACTTAAATAAGATTTAAAAATAAAAATAAAAAACATATTTTCTTTTGTCTTGTGTGACGATAGCGGCCCCATGATAATAGATCTTATTCAGAAAACGAAACATGTCAACATTCCCCCAGGACCGCTATCGCCATCTGGCATCATTTTTTTATTTTATTTATTTTTTTTTTTTATCATGGTGTTCAATAACAGTTGTTTGACTCTCTCATGGTCGGCTGATATCGTGCGTTGGTAATTCATGTTACTGTATTGGCGTCTCTGGCTTTTATCATTCACCGTGCCACATCGTATCTTTTAGTTAGAGGTTGAGGCCCGAGACCAAGTTGAGGCCAACACCAAAGATGGGGCGAGTCAAGGCCCAAGACTGAGACCAAAGGGAATCTAGAACCAACTACTGCTCTGTATTTTATTATCATTGCAGTTCTTGGTTTACTTTGAAAACAAAAAATACTGCCATTTCTTCTGCAGTATGAAATAAATGTTTGTGTGTCTGTATGACTTATAGAGTAAAGCTTCTTTCTATATACCATATTTGTTTGCTCCGCTATGGTAGTCGAGTTGTTAAAAATATGGGAGATGGTCAATTTTTTTTCACCATTAAAAAAAGGACGGGAGTTTCATTCCTCACGCGATGAGACACACACCAGAAGCATCCCATTTTCCCTTGTTTTCCCAAGAAAAGTTCCCCTTCTTGAAGCCATTTTTTCCTTCAGTCTTTGATTCCCAAGGGAAAAAGCAACACCCTTTCACTTCAGAGCGATATACGACTAGTTGTTGTGGTTAGCACATATGTTCTCAAAATGTTGCTCAAAGGGAACATATTTTTGTTGATAGGGACACGTTATAGTTGAGTATTTCAGTGACAACAACAATGCTTTTTTGCGATGTGAGCCCTTTATTCCGTCTTGAGCACCATGAGTGTTGCCATGTTGGGTCGATTGATATTAGCAATTGCAAATATGTTGATTTCTCTTTTGAGCTTTAAGATAGCTACGTCATGTTTCCAACATTTACAATAAAAAGGTAAGGGATGAAAAGGGGGATGGCAGTGTTAAAGGGGGGCGAGGTGGTCTCGCTGCAACACTATGATTCTGACAGGTTAAGGTGAAGGACACAGGTGCATCTCTACGTCTCACATACATCAGTCTTAGTCAGTCGTGATCTCTTTTCAGATCTAGAGTGGAACCCACCTGAAATCCTTCAGTTCTCCGTCGGCCCAGTGCGTGTCAAACTCATGGCTCTCGGGCCAAATTTTTCCCATTACAATGAATGGAAAAAGAAACAATGCGTTCCAAGACTTAAAATAGTCTTTTGTAGGAGTGAATGTAGAGTGTCTGCTGCAGGTGGCTGTTCCTCTATGTGTGTGGCCGCTGCATGTGGGAGGGGTTGCCGAGTGAGTGACGTCTCTCCAGAAGGGAAGAGGTGCCCGGTGCGTGTCCAGCTCTGAATGTGCGCTTCTGTGCAGTTTGGCTGTGACAAAGTCATAAACCAAGTCACGCTCTGTCCCAGACTCGCCTCATCCCTGTCCCAGCTCCCTCATCTTTACGTCTCACAAACATCAATCTTAGTCAGTCGTGATCTCTTTTCAGATGTAGAGTGGAGCCCACCTGAAATCCTTCAGTTCACCGTCGGCCCAGTGCGTGTCAAACTCATGGCTCTCGGGCCAAATTTGGCAACATATTTCATTATCTGTTGAGTGGTGCTTGACCTAGAAAGCCTCCCTCCAAGCTTCAGGGTCTCGTCTAGCGAGTCAAGGTAAACGCAACGGAGGAGGAGTTCATTGATCGAAAAATGAGAAATAGTTATCTTCATGAATAAAGAGTGATATTCTCACTTAGCTGTGAGTTACATCCCAGCGTCGCAGTAGTTATGTAGTTCACAATATTCCATTTTCTCCGCTTTATTTCTGTAGTTAAACAAAGCAATCTTGACTTGTATAATTCCGAACCAACACAAGCGGCACCTTCTGACGCTGCGCCGCAGCATCATTATATTCAGAAGCAATTTTAATAAAAGGCAGAATCATGTGGTGAATACATGCAAGTAAGAAAAAGGCACATTCCGCCAGGATTGAATCATTAGAGCAAAATAGTTTTCCTGCACTGTCTCACTCCTGCCATGGCATTTCCCAGCTAATGACGGTGACATGACTCTCTAATGGCAGAAACAGATGAGGTTACTCATCTGGGACAGCGACGCAACAGCTTGATTATGAAAGTCTGACAGACAGGGCTGACAATGACTCACAGTACTCCGGCTTTCTTTCCATGCAGCGAACATCAATCTGCTGTCAGCGCGTCAATATTGTCCATTTGAAGCCGGTGCATCCAACATTACTCATTACGAGAGATCAACACCTCCGTGAGCCGACAATGCAGCGCAGAACAAACAGGCCCTCTTTACTTTGAGATGCTGTCAGACATCAGTGATATTTCATCATTTTCACATGAACTCAAACATGAAATACTATCTGTAGATTTAGAAAAAATGATGGAGGAAATCATTTTAGCTCGGCAGCTCCAGTGTTTTAATGAGACACGTGAAGATTGTGTATATTGTTGATGTACTTCTTAAATGAATTGCCTTTGTTGTTTGTTTCAATGAAAAAAGCAAACTTTGGTTTCTATAGTTCTCACTTCAGATGATTCAAAAACTCCCATTTTTAAATGAATACTTTAAAATTTAAGCGAGATGAATGATCTGAATGTGAATCGATCGGCCATGAAACACGTCACAGGAAATATCTAGGTATCATGATAATGCATGTATAGTGAATTTCTACACAGTATATATAAAAAAACTTAGATATTACACAAAATAAATGGGCAAACTAAGTAACTACCCCATCAATTGCTTTGTCGCCGCCACCACCATAGAAATTCTTCTCCTTGTTTTTGCTTTCACAACAAACTTAAAACATCCTACATTGTAGTGCAGCTCACACTGTTGTTAAACACACAACATATGAAGTGCTTTTAATAACTGGCCGCACAAAAATGAGAATTTTGCTTCGAACTAGGCCCAAATCTGTTTATATGTTTATATATTGGTACTATGAAATATGTGCTATTTTGCCAATATATAAATACTAAAAATCTTAAATAAAAAAAAAATGGCATCAAGAGATAAAGTGTTTTAAAAAGTTGTAAAGTTGTATTGATGTTTTTACACACAAAACAGGACAAATGCTCAGATGACGGAACAGGTCGATCATCAAAAGCCGAGTAAGTAAGCAAGAGTTCTGTCTCCTCCTTCATCGTCCAGACGATGAGAGGCTGAATGCTAATGCATTCCAAGTCACCAAATTGTTCTGTGACCTTTACTTGACAATTTCCTTCCATTGATTGGCACCCACCTTTTGCATGAAGTTCAATATCCACCCAATTACTGTCGCCATCGCTCCTTCAAACTCATTACCAGGCTCTTAGACACACACGCAGATATAAATATATAGAAATGCATTGGAGCCGTTCCACACACGTCTCCACTCACACCAGACCTTCAACATCAAGGCTTTCATTTCATGGATTGTTCCGGAATAAAGGAAGCTTCCAATGGGACCTTCAGATGAGAAGAAGCTGGAATCACTCCATAGAAATATAAGCAATAGGTAAACAGTTGGGTAAATACTCTGGTGGAGAATTTAAATCTCTGAACAGACAGAGCTGTTTCTCAAGCCACACTTGTTGTCCCTGTTGCAGCAAACTCAAGCAGCCAACTCACGAATGGTTCTAAAATGCTTGTTAACACTGGAAGACGTATAAAGGCGCATTTATGCTCAATGTTACAAACAAATCTGGATCCGGAGAGAGCTTTCTGTCCGTGCTCTCCATTCATTTTGTACGTATTTTAGCGCGATTCCACAAAGCTTACGGATACTGGCCCCAAACAGAGCAGTACCACTGGAAACCGTGGGGGGAACTGTTGCTGTTCCGACCTGATACATACATGGAAGGAGACAGGAAGAAGACATAACAATGGCGGAAATTCTTCGTCCTCCAGTCGCGACATATTTAACAGCCGCCGCCTAGTACACCGCTGCCTCCATTTTCGTTTTTTGTGCAAGAGGCACATTATCTATTCCTTAACCACAGTCGCCATTTTGTAGTGGAGTATGTTCTTGTCATAAATCTTTGACTCTGGGCCGCTCCCCCTGGTGGGTATATTGGTGACGACATAAGGAATGCATGGAAGTATGTGATAACATTGGTTGAAGCGGATGGGTATACTCCCTTTATCGCCCAAAAAGGGAGCATAAATGGGCCTTAAGACAGCTCAAATGTTTGGCAGCATCCAAACGTGAATAGTAGCCAGTATCCCAGGTTGGCACTGCCACTCCAATGCAGTGGGAAATGGCTGTTAAACTGAAGGCCTCATTGATCGAATCCTTTGCATGTCGTGATTGTTTCTTTGTTTGGCATGTTCACATATCTACGGTATAACCTTGGTCGATGGTTCAGATTTGGGGTACCGTGCCATGGCAGTACTGGAGGCTTCATGCAAAAATAGGCGGCGAGTAAAACTACATTTTCACTTGATGGGAGTCAATTTGAAGTGTGAAACAAGTGTTTTCGCAGAACACTGCTGTCTGTCGACGTTATACGCCGGAAAGAGAGAGAGGGGATGAGCGCGCTCTTCGGCAAGTATACAGCTTCTGTAGCGCAATATTGGCGACAATAAATCAGTCAACAACACAAATATTAGTCTTTTTCTTTCTAAGCTGGTCAAACCCCTTCTGTAAAAGGTAGTATCATTCATATTACAACTATCATTTCATGCGTCACGTGACTTGTATTCTCAGATTTTTGCACTGTTTTTTGTCTCAGTGGTCCAAGGAAAGTGTGTCTGCTCAAACACGTGCAAAATTACAGGGCTCATTGACCAGGACTGCACTATTGTAAGAACATGCTTCTTATATAACATCGCTCAGATATTTGAAAGCAAAGGTCTGATTCCCCTTCCCCCAGTGTTTTATGTTGTAATAAAGACTGTGAACCCCTAATTGCTTGCTCCTCCATCTGGCAGCATTGACTGTAATTTACACTCCGGGGGATTAAACTACAACGTAACCTTCCCCATCCTTAAGTTCACATATTCACGCGTGACAAATGCACATATGTGGCGATGAAATGACGCTGACAAACACATTAAGGTGTTTAATTTATTAACTCTGGCGGGGAATAGCAAACTGTCATGAACAATGCTGCTCAAAGAATAATAAAAAAATGTGTGAAGGAAAGGCTTTTAAGTGTCTCTTTGTCCCTGACCTTGGAAATAAAGATTCATTAATACAATACAATATAGAGACTGAAATTCCTCACTGCAATGAAGTACAATGTTTTCACTGTATTCATCTTTAGGTGTGAAAACGGAGGGAATTCAGGGCATAAGTTCGAGCCGTTGTAATAGACAGCCGAGCTTTTCAATGAAAGTTTTATTTTGCAGAAGAATGTGGTCTCAAACATAAAGCGCTCACAGCGCTGTTTAAGAGCTTTCATTTTGAGGACACGTACAACATTTCCTTTTCCAGTTAATACGATGAAATTGAGTTCAACTGGGCTTGAATGTAGATGGAACGCTGGGTTACCCATCTGTGCCGACAAGTTTTGAGCTAATATTGAGATACCTGCAATTACACCTTTGAAGGACAGTCTTTCATCTTCAGTTTGTTTTAGCCACCGATTCCTTTTGGGAGCCCAATTTCAATACGTTGATGCTGACAGAAAAAGCCCTGGAAAAGAATGGTATGAATGAGTGAGGGGTTAAGGAAACCGCAAAATGGCCGGGAGCATTCCTTTCACGGAAATGAAGAAAAGAACAGTAGAGGAAGTGGAAACTACTTTTGAGTTTGTGTTTTGGAAGAGGGATAATACCTGCTTATACATCGCACACCAGCCTTGAATAGGCAAAAGTGGAAGATAGTTGAAAAATCGATGGGGGGCACCACAGGTTTAAAAGCTTGAGCTTCACTCAGGAGTAGCTGAGTCAGTTGCCCAAGACTCAACCTGCACAATTAAAATTGGAAGCTGTCGTTCTCCAACTGTTTTTCACTAACAGAGCCAACTTTTCAGCTTGACCCCTCCGAACACACCCCCTCGGATGCCCTCTTTCACCCCCGGCGAGGAGCTGGTGCTGATGAATTCCACTTCCTTCCCTTCCTTCCTTTCTTTCACTTGTTTTTGTGTCATAATTGAGCACACCTGTGCGATTTTCAGCCGTCGAGCTCCGTCAGTGCCATCATCACACCAGCACACACCCTGACTTTAGCAGTCGTCTGGATGAAAACCAGCACAAAAAATCTTCTATGACCCAAATCTGTGGAAACAGTCTGGAGGTATTTTTAAGCAAAGTAATGTAAGAATATTTATTTATTCACGCTCCTTTATTTACTCCTCAGTTCAGCCTCCCTCTAGTTATTTTATCATTACCTCGCGTGTTTCCCCTTTAAGGGCTTCTTATGATAGATAGATAGATAGATAGATAGATAGACAGACAGACAGATAGATCGATTAGATAGATAGATAGATAGATAAATAGATAGATAGACAGACAGACAGACAGACAGACAGACAGACAGACAGATAGATAGATAGACAGACAGACAGATAGATAGATAGACAGACAGACAGACAGACAGACAGACAGACAGACAGATAGATAGACAGACAGACAGATAGATAGATAGATAGACAGACAGACAGACAGACAGATAGATAGATAGATAGATAGATAGATAGATAGATAGACAGACAGGCAGACAGACAGATAGACAGAGACAGACAGACAGATAGATAGACAGACAGACAGACAGACACACAGACAGATAGACAGACAGACACACAGACAGACAGACACACAGACAGACAGATCGATAGCTAGATAAATGATAGATAGACAGAATGATAGACAGACAGACAGAGACAGGCAGACAGACAGACAGACAGACAGACAGATAGATAGATAGATAGATAAATAGATAGATAGATAGCTAGACAGACAGATAGACAGACAGACACACAGACAGACAGACACACAGACAGACAGATCGATAGCTAGATAAATGATAGATAGACAGAATGATAGACAGACAGACAGATAGACAGACAGACAGACAGACAGATAGGTAGACAGACAGACAGACAGACAGACAGATAGGTAGACAGACAGACAGACAGACAGACAGACAGAGAGATAGATAGACCTCCTATTCTTTTATCCTGTTTATCCTCTCCCACAGCTATTTATATTTACATTTTATTCTTAAACGAATTTATATTGTTATAATGTTATTCTAATTTAAACATTATTTTACCCTGAAAATTAATGAATCAAAATAAAAATTATATAACTTTCCAAATTGTGATGACGGATGCATAAAATATTTAAATTAAAAAATATGTAACATTAAGATAATAATAACATGTAATATATTAAGCATCTGATCTCATGGTGTAATTGCACTGTTGTACCTTCTCCTTAATATAATAGTTTAGAAAAATGTATGTGGAATTTAAGACTATTTTTCTTGTCTTACAGCTACACAAGTCCTCACAACAGTCAGTATACAACGTGGCCCCATAGAAAATTTAAATTCCCACCCGAACTCTAGCAAATACAGCAACAAGGCAACAATTAAACATAAACCTAAATATTCTAAATGTCTTGCACAGGTAACCACCTCGTAAATACACAACGTATAACCACAAGTGGAGGCTGAGTCCCACGAAATGAAAGCAGTTCTTGAACACTTTGAAAAAGCGCCGGGAAGAACACAGGCCAAACCACAGAGCCTTTCACTAATCTTTGTTTGTTGATGTGTCCAAGGCCACAAAAGCAATCTTGTTTTCTGAAAAAGAAACATATTAAATTGCGGCGTGACCAGATAGCTTTTTATTTCTCTGGTGTGTGTGTGTGTTTTTTTTTTTTCCCTACTTGGCAAAGGCTGTTCAGGAACAAGTGGCCCTTATCAGGCCCCGAGCAGTGAGAGATACCTGTGACAGCCAACATGTTTGAGGCCCCAGTGCTTAATCTCTGGCCGTCGCTCGCGAGCAGCGAGGCACATCACGCCTCCCTCTGCACACACTTCACATCAGCCAAACGTGAGACGGCAGCCCAGGAAAACAACACTGCTGGAGTAGGGGAGTGGCTCTCTCATCGCCTCAAAGACTTCCACAAGCAAACATGGCGCGAACCATGATGGATGGTGGCTCACTTATTGAGACGAGCCAGGAAACGGCTGAAGATCACAGGCATCTCGAGAGCATGAGACGAGATTGTTCTGAATTACATTCAAGCAAGAGGTGAAGATGAACGTATGAAAGTAATGATACAAGTATCACATTTTTAATGGCACTTCCTTGCCATACAAAGGAGCACCAGGATGCATTATTCATCTTAAAACTCTCAAATATTTTAGGCATCACACTCGCGCTTCAAGTGCTCCACCAGGACACACGCGCAGTCAGAAAGTTGCCGCTGAACAGACCGGGAGATATTCTCAGCCTGAGCCCCAAAATTCATACCAGTTGAATATGACTGCTCAGTCGATGTCACCACTCCTCGCTTAGCACAGAGAAAGGGGAATGATGCCAATAGTCTCTCTTTCTATCATCCATCTAACGGCTCCGGATTGCTTCGAGCCCAGAAAAGGCAGCAGCGGGGACATTCATTTCAGGAGCTGAATGAGTAAGCGTGTACATGTTCGTGAGGAAGGCATGGGTCTAACAAAGTTATTTCTAGCAAGTGATTTTATAACAGGAATATTTTCTTTTTTCTCTCACTCTATTGTGTGACATTGTCTCCGGGGCAGTTTTACAGGGGGAAATTTCACGTCTGGAATTCATGGCGATATTTTTGACGTCACATTTGTTTCAGCTTCAGCGACTGATGATGCTTTATGTAGGACAGACATGCCAAGATTTCAAAGTTTTTCAAAGTTTGTCGAGCCTCCTGACAAAACTTTACAAAAAAAAAAAAAGGGAAATGTTGCCGGTTTAAGACAATGACTGACAAACTACTCGGATTTCTCACAATGAAGGGAAGATTTATGGGACAGCTGATTCCAGTGAGCAGCTAGAATGAGCTGAAGGTGTTTGTTCCCAGAGCACTCTTTCATTCTTGGTCAGATTTCACAAGAACTGAGTTCCTTTTAGAGTCATACTAGCTGATTTTCACCATTATTTTGTGATGGGCTTATGAGGCTTCATGAAACCATGTCCTCATTTTCAAAATTCGGTAGATGGCGCTCTCAGTTTCATTGAAATGACATTTCAATTCCTAAGGTTTGAGAGCAGGGACTGCCATCTAGTGGGCAGCCAATCACGACAATTGTCCTTTGACAGACAGGACATTAGTGGAATGACTGGTCAGGTCACACTTCTTAACAATAGAAATTTCCATTATAATGGAATAATGATCCACTGTTAGGGCACCACACTGCAGTCCAAAGTAAAGGGCTAAAGTCATGTGTATCTTCAACACAAAATTAACAATAGCTCCAAAAACAGACCCCTGATGAATCCCAAGTAAGTCTCGCCTGAGTTTTTTTTTGTTTATTCCACTGCTTATCCAATAGGTGGTCGTGGGGGCAGCAGCAGAAGGAAGACGGGCCCAGACTTGCCTCAATCCAGAAACATCCTCTTGCTCTTGAGGAGGAATAGCAAGGCTTTAACAGAGACAGGTTCTCAAACGTGAGCCATGATCCTTGTTCTCAGTTGGACATGACCAGAGTACCACAACAGGGACGCGTCCTAGAAAGAAGCTCTGGCTACTTCAAGTATCCTCTCTCAACATGGAGCCTCCCTTGTGGCTCTAAGTGAAAGACAGAACGTCGGTTGACAGGTAAATCAATCGTAAAATTCTTTGTCTTACTTGTTACACCGCCTCTTCTCTGGTTTCCTTCCATATTACTTTTGCAGTGACCAAACCAATTCGTAGAAAGCTGTCCAGGGTTGATCATAAGGCAACTCTGAATCGGCTTGATCGGGTTGAATAGTCCATTTAAAGGCAAGCGATCACCAAAATATTCCAATCGGACGAATATTGAATTCGAACCTGTGTTCTCTTTCAAACAACACCATCTCATTAAAAAGATAGAGAAGCATCAGTTTAGGTTTGTGGGCTGAATAAATCTTGCTGGGGGGATGGATGAATCCCTCCCCTGTTTTCTGGCTTTCACAGCCAAGACTCCATGACGGGGTCCAGCGTACTTAGCCTGTGCCAGGTGGCAGCTGGGAGAAAAGAAGCCCAAGCACAGCTCGATCCTGTGGCCGGCTCCGCTGCCACTCAGGACCGTGGTTAGTGGCTGTCTAAAAGTGTCGTCCGGTTTGACCACAATGTCGTCTCTCTATCACTCACCTCTGACATGAGCCACCATCTGACGGCAAGCGGCACCGCTTAAACCACAAAGTACCGTTCCGCTTCAATCATTCCTCCAGCCCCATTGTACTTGCAAAAGAAAGAATGAGCCGGCTGGTACAGACACCTGCAGGAAATGCACTCAGCCCACACAGAGTGATGATTCAATTCTAAAAGTATTAATCAGCAAAATGCTCGGTGTTGGGCTCGGGCCACAGGCTTTTGAGCATACAAGCTCATACATTAACCAAGGGAATATCAATACTGCGGGTTTAATATTTTGATGGTGGAGTGCCAAGAAACATTGCAACAACGAGCCATCCTCGGTGGGTCTTTTGCTGTTGGTAATGGACACCACGTCCACTCCCACTCCGAGACAGAAATATCTACAAAAGTATTTCTTCAATCGATGGTAAAACTTTTCGTAGATTGGCAAGCTGTCAGTCTTGCATTTTACTCAGTTCTTTATTTGCTGTTGGTCTCTTCCTTCTCTTTTATCTTTACAACTGTTGGTTCGGCAAACACATTTGCCAGCTCTGACAGGGAAAAGTCAAGATGCTTCAAGGCCAGAAAGTGAAGTGTTCACCCCGCAGCAGCTGGGAAATGCCCTGTT
Source organism: Synchiropus splendidus (assembly GCF_027744825.2). Taxonomy (NCBI): domain Eukaryota; kingdom Metazoa; phylum Chordata; class Actinopteri; order Syngnathiformes; family Callionymidae; genus Synchiropus; species Synchiropus splendidus. Next base: position 6,769,112 of record NC_071343.1, on the reverse strand, counting down.
ACAGGAAGCGTACACACATTACAACTGCCTTTTTTTAATGCTTCGCTATGAATTACCACAATGAGGATATTTGATTCTGAAACTCATGATCTAGGCCCTCACAAACGGAGAACGAGACCTGGGTTACCGACACTGACAAAGGTAAAATCCATCACTTTCATGCATGTTGCACCCGAATATTTCTCATCAATATATTGTGACTGAATTGTCACTGACTTCTTTTTTTTTGTTTTCAAAAAGCAGCAATGATTATCGCCCAGTAAAATAAAGCAGATGCCCATTCACCTTTCCATTCATTGCAAGACAGGGTTTTTATGAATCGTCACAAAAAGTGATCTCTTTTTAAAGATGAAATCTCATGTGATCAAGCGTATTTAAACAAAGTGGAAACATCGAAACAAATAGGTAACGCAATGCCTCATCGAGGTGGACTTGAACATGATGGTTTTCGGCATGTTTTTCATGGAAAAATCCCAAAAGAAACATCATAATAATTGAAGATTGTGGCTTGCGTAGTCAGGTGGCGCATTTGCTTTGTCATCGTATCCAAAAATCCTGCCAGAAACCCTGCTCTATCTTCTCTTTCATACAACTGAGATCATGACAGTGGAAGGCTTTTCTCTGCCTTGGTGGTCTCTAGTCTCTATCACTTTGCCGTGGTCTTGACTACAACACTAATCTGGGATGTAAAAGTCCACCTGAAAATAGTCAACATTTGACGTGTTAGGAGTGAGAAAGAGTTGAAACACCCAAGGGACTCTATTCCCATAACAACGCATGGTCACTGGGGAAGTGCCCCCGTGCTTTTTACATCTGAATTTCATGACACTGAACAGACGTGCATCATCTGTTAAAGCTGGGAAAACAAACATGAGATTGCAGTTTCAATGGCTGGCGGGCAGTCTGTGGTGAGAGCGGGTGAGCCGGTGTGTTGGCGCATGCCGAGCTCTGGGTGTTATGCAAGGGGCCGGTCCTCGGGGCGATGCCTCCATCCAGCTAGCGCTTCAACATTTCACATTGACAGACAGACGCTTATTCCGATGCAGAGATGTTCCCCTCCTCGGAGACGGCTCCTCAGCTCAGGCCTCAGTTTTCCCAGCCAGTCAGTTCCCAACTTAACCTTCACGATCAATCAGACCCGTTCCAACGCTCCAGATCCGCCGTTCCCGAACCCTGTTTTATGGCCTCATCAGTGTTTGAGCAGCAGCTGGTGTATTAGGTCCCTCCATAAGACTCATTACATCACCGCATGTTTCGTTTTATGATGTGTTTTACCTTATCCATCATTGACTAATGACCTCAAACTCAACTCTACTTATGAGTGGAGTATTTTTTTTCCTGCCCAATTTCCATTAGCATATTTGGCTATAAAACAGTTGTACTTTTCTCCATCAATAATTCATCTCCTTTATTTCCCCCCACAGAAGCCATTACACAATGTGGCGGAGCGGGGCTTCGCTCAGATGAGTGTCGCTGAAGAAACTGATTCATTATCCACGTTTTCAATTATGTATCTTTCCAGAAAAATCTCATTTAAAACCACACGGCACCTTCATAATTAAGTCTCCCCTGAAGATCAACAGAAACGCATCATGTGTTGCGCCTCCGTCGATCGGAAATCAATGTCATGTGTCAGTTTCCCGCAAGTGACTTTCGCAACACGAGGCAAAGACAATTGATGATTTGATTGTAGCCCATTAAAAGGGTCTTCGGGGCGGAATTTTCGGGCGACACTATCAAAAGCTAATGATTCGGTTCAATACTTCTTTTTCCTGCAGGGGAGAAGTCTCTTGAACACTTATAATGAGAAGCGAGACGGCTGGTTCCGCCGCGGGCCACACTTCACCTCTGCCCTGGGACGAGCTCCGGCAACATTTAACTGATGCATCGGGACGCGTCAGCTCTTTCCATAACTTTGTGAGACTTAAAATAAGGGAAGAAAGAATGCAGTCCTGAATAAAAAAAATGCTGCCCAAGCATTTACCTCAGAAAACCAATAATGACTGGGAGGATGTTTAATGTGCGTTGGGGCTTGAAGTGCTTCATCTGCTAAGTTAACACCAACTTCTCTGACGACTTGTCTGGTTCCGGAGCCAAAACCAACGCTAAAGAGCAGATGAAGCACAGCGGGTGGGACATGGATGCCAATAACAACCAGGCAGTGTGCAGAGTTTCCACCTCTGACTTCATCCAAGGTGAGAGCCGTCCACAGCTGAGTACAGTACATAATGAACGCGCCGCTTCCTGTCCAGGCCGCCCTCCCTGCCTGTCGGCAGCAAATGAAAGAAAGTTCATTTACATGGAAAATATGTTGTTCAGGGCGAGGTTCACATCATGAGTCTGGTGCAGTGAAAGGTAGCATTTTGGGGTGGTAACCTTGAGAAAAGTCAAGTGAGCCAGCTGGACATTGAAGAAGTCAGGAAGGCGTCACACAAGAGCTTGGAAAACAACCGTACACTTGTTTGTTTATACAACCACAATAACAATAAAATGTACCAATGTCACGGTCATTGTTGTGAGTAAAACACATCTATGTTACTGGAATGTCTCGCACAGCCAAGCGCTGGTGGCTTCAGAAAAAACACCAGCCCAGGACGAATGCAAATTTCTGATCAAATTATTGGACCTCTGGAGGGTTATCGATCGAACACCGTAGAGAGGGCAAAATTATCGTACAAATACAATAATGTTTGTAGCCCTGGCAGCAAACTCAGAGTGAGGAGCGCTGTCTGAAAACTGAATGTCGGGTGTGAGTGACTGGTAATTCACTCTTGTTGAATAGGCCATTCGTCCACACAAAAAAACAGCATTTTCTGTCACAAGGTACTTTTTGAAATCAGGTCCCAGAGTGGATTGAATCAAAAACATAGATTGCAGCTTTTTAAAAAAAAATATGTCAAAGCCCAAAATGTCAGCAACAACAGCGACAGCAGTTATTAATTCCAACAACCATGGCAAACATTTGAGGGATATACAGTGGCAAAAACAGCTGCCAAGTGTGTTGCATTATTTTTTTTTTGTGATTTCAGGTGGATGCCTAGAACAGTGTTGCATTTACAGGGCACTTTTTCAAAAAGTTCGGAAAGTTTTTACATTTACATTCTACACTTCAGTTTCACACCAACGCCATCCTGCCTTTTATCCACTTCTGACACATCAGAGGTCCCCACAGAAGAAGCATGAAAAGGGCCATTGTATTTTGTGGGCAGCTACTTTTGCTGTAACAGCGAAACTTTGAAATGTTCAGTCACATGTTTACCTGGAAAAATATTCATTGAGCAACTGAGGGAAGTTGAAGGCAGCAGGGGTGAGAGTGAAGTCAACAATTCTTCAGTATATGATTTCCATTCTGAGCTCAACATGTGGTTCCTAAACAAGACAGCCGGGCCCCTTCCTTCCTCATAGAGGGACACTTTTCTTGCTCGCGATTTAGAGCAGAAAGAAAATAGAATCTATAGTTTCAAAGGGGCTGAGCTCATTGAATATTCCCTGGTAGGAAAGTACAAATGGATGTAAGAACAAAATCAAATTTCAAGGTCAACACGTCGGTACATATGAGGAGGAGCTGCGGATTTGTAAAGATTAAATGTTTGTCTTTTTTTTGCGGTGTAGTATGAATCTATTTCAACAGTGGTTGTAGAGAAGGCTGCAAGGAAAGCTACACAGTTCACAAGCTCAATTTTGACAGAAGGAGCAACACGCCATTCCAGAGTTTCACAACCAGCGCTGTAATCTGCCATATTTCATTTCAGTCAGAGTGAGAAAAGCAAATATTTCATTGTGGTAAAGAGGAGCTGTGATGTCATGGCCGAAAGAGTGAGATCCCAGCTACGAGTGGCTGGAATGAGGTTTCAACGACTGCTGGCAGGCGACTCCCTTAGAAATAAGGTGAGGAGTTGTGCCACTCGGGAGAGACTCAGAGTAGAGCCACTACTTCTCTTAGTTGAGAGGAGTCAGTTGTGGTAGCTTGGGCTTCTCATGCCTATGGAGGTGAGCCAGCTAGATGGAGACCGAGGGGTGGACCCAGGACCAGGTGGAGGGATTATAGTCTAAGGATCCCCCAGTTGGAGCTGGTGGATGTTGTCCGGGAGAAGGGCGTTTGGCGTGACCTTTTGCAGTGGCTTCCCATGCGACCCGGCAACAGATTGAGGATGAGTGAGTTAAAGAGGCCAGTTTCCTTTCCTGGTCCAGTGATCCGGTACAGATGCGTCATTGAATACACCCCTTTTAGACGGCAAGGCAACATCGTGGCCTATAGATAGTCCACACACCACTCCACAACACTGCACACAAAGTTGAACCAAAAAGTTATTGCCCAACCAGAGTTCCAGTCAGACTCACACCAAAAACCCCGGCGTGGCCGCCCGGCTTTAGGGCGACGCCATGGTGTTCGCAATCACATTTTGGATATGAGATGATGTCTCGCACTGGCAGAGTGGAGCAGACACGTTGCGCTAGCAGCCTGTTAAGTCCACAATCTAAACATTTAGCAATTTTCAAGCGTCTCGATAGCCAATTACAGATTTGCAGCAGCGGCAATTCACTCCAAAATCTATTACTTTAATGCATATTATTGAGCTGCTGTCCAGTGCTGCCAACAATTACCAAGCTTTGCTTTATGTGTGTGTGAGAGACTCAAGGAAAACTGTCACAGAAGTCGGTCAGACCAACTCATTGTTCACTCCACTACATAGTCTCCCATCTCTGATTCAAACCATGGCGGCGTTCGAAAGTAAACCACTTCAGTGAAAACCTCGCACCCTGAAAAATCAAAAGTGACGCTGGATTCGTGATTCAAATGAGCCTGGCTGCAATTTATCACTTCAAACTTTCATTCGGAATCCACCTGCCTACTTTAAACCGTTCGATATTAAATGTGTGAGAACGCACCGGAGGCATTAAGTCAAAGCGACATTTATTTAATTCAAGCGCAGAGGAAACAGCTCTTTAGTCGTGGTGCAGACATTAGGGAGCATGGATTCCCAAATCCCTGCATCACATTACAAAGCAGCATGCTTGAACACCAACAATCTGGCTTTGTTTACACAGCGTCAAATCAGAGGTGTTCACTTGGAGGACACAAAACTTTTGCTGCCGTGCCTGAAATGCTTGAACCTCACCACATAGAGCACCTTAGAAGGCCTTAAACCAGGTTGGTCAAACTACATGACTGCATTATGTATATAAAACCCACGAGTCACATATATTTTATATGATTTTATAATCATTTCAAGACATCTGAGTTGTAGGTTGTGAATAATATATTGGAAAAATGAGTCTCAATTTACACCACAAATGTTCAGTTTCCTCTTCAGGTGTGTGAAACATTAAAGGATGAAATGCTTCTCAGGCGATTCATCACCTTTTTAATTGTAACAATGGCATCGTAGCTGAAGAAACAGCCTTCAAACCAACCGCATTTCCATTGCTCCTCTCACATTTTTCCCCCATTATAAGATATATATCCTGAGTTAAAAAAAAATGCTTATTTTGTGAGTTTGATTTAGTCCTTTGTTGGCCCTTCTTAGTCGCTCACGCCGTTGATGGACTGCTGGACGCTGAGTTTCTTCTCAGCCTCTCAGGATAATAGAGCACATTTTTCACAAACTCATCAAGACCACGTACCGATCATCTTCCGAAACTATAAAATTATTTCAACGGATAAATATAACGCTGAAACTAAATTATCTCACTTGTGCTCCTCCACTTGTGTCAGCATTTTAGAAAAATAAAATTCAGCATTTCACCATGAATTAAACACTATTCAAATCAGGACTTGTGTAAAGCACTACAAACACGAGTTATTTAAATTAAAAAGAAATATCTGAACTTCAACACCACAGATAAAGTAACGCTGTTAGCGCCTCCTGACATGAAGCATATTGTCATCAAAGGATTCAGAATTTCAGAAGCAGATATTGTTTGCAACGTCGACCAGGTGAGAGCAAACACAGAGATACAACTGCATTGAAGCTTGATGAATATTTTAAGTTGGGACTAATAAAGTCATTTACTGCTACTTAAGAAAAAAGGTCTATAGTGTTAAGGCTATAGTGCTGCTACTATTAAAATAGTTAGTATTCCCATTGAGGAGGGTTTGGTTCAAAGAAATAGAAAAAATCCAAGACTTATATTAAAGCACCTAAACCTCTCTTTTGTACTGTGACATCACGAAATAACATGAACTAAATATAACTGTAAAATAAATACTGTAAATAGAAAGGTGAGTGAAGACCATTTACAGTTTGAATGTCACAACTTGTCGGATTAGAATTGAAGTATCTTCATTTCCAGACCATTGAGCGCGCCACAAAAAAAGCCACACCCATCCTGGTCACCGATTTCAGTGTGGCGTCTTAAAAAAATGAAAGGATATGAAACTTCTTAATAAGTTTTGAAAATCAGGTCCAGCATTAAGACTCTCATAATGAAGACTAACTCAGAGGAATGGTGGACACACAACATGCCGGCACGTTAATCCAAAAGCTCCGCCTCCACAGCCAGTCTCAGACGCAGTAGGAGGTCTGGGAACACCAGAGCAGTGTCAATACACATGGGCGTACAGCTCACTGAACTAAATAAAACACCTGTAATTTCATTGGTCTGGTGTGATGAGCCTTAATATCTGGATGGTAAGAAGCTTGTTCGCCTTTAAAAATCCACATATTAGCCGAGAGAGAGAGTTCAGAAGGAGGGAAAAAAGTAGTGGCTTACAGTCTGGAAAATACAGAAACAAGGCTTTTTTTTCTTTTTTGGCAGATTCACTTTGTAGTCATATATATTATATATTAATGCTTGTGTGCGCACCACAAAATTACACACTGAAGCAGGATCCATTATCGTGTTTACTTGACAATAAATAGAAGCCAAGGAATAGTTTGAGGATGACGGTTCACTCACTGAGACAATGAGCCAACAGCACCGTGGTTCAGAACGCCTCGCAAACACAGAACTGGTTGATGCTAGGACAAAAAATTTTGAACAAAATACAGCACTACAATGGGTATAGTGAAAAATAAATAAGAAAACAAGAGTATGTAGAAAGTTCAGCTGTCAATCCGCAGCAAGCATGAGCCGGGGTTCAAGGTCAGCCGGTTCGGTAAACAGTGTTCGATGTTGTTAAAGCCAACCCTGGACCCTCCACATGCAAGTGCTACACAGACAAAAACTCCTTTTCACGACACACTCAGCTGCAACAACAGGTTTGGTGCGCGTCCATCGAGTCATGATGGGGATGGCACAGCCCACTGCTTGGTAGGGGAAGGAGGTGCGGTCGAAGCCGTCTCCTAAGATTTTGATGTGTTGACGTGTGTGACTGATCACTGAATAGCACAAAATCTGAGTCAGTTTTGAAGAGACATTCAGTGGACCTTACTTAACCTCATGAAGAGACTGTTTTCCCAGATCGATGATCCAAACACAGCAAAAATATGGCAGCATTTAGAATGTCTGAGAAGCTCGCTCACAAATAACAATCCATGAAGTTTATGCCTAAATAAAATAAAGTTGTTTTGCAACTGTAATCCGAGATAAAAATGAAGGATAACTCATCCCTTTTGTGCCAGTTTTATCTCATTTTCGAGGCACAGACTCGCAGACATGATTGACATTGACAGTCGTATGAGAGAAATTCAGCACGCATCTAAACACTTTGTCACGAGGCGCAAATCCATTTACAGATACACATGCCATTGTTTGACCAAGGATGCTGGTGAGATAGACGCCGTCATCAATTTCCCGACTCCTGCGGACGAGGTATTGCTTAGCAGCAGTAAATATTAGAAGATTTTAGACAGAAGCTCAGCAGAAGAGAGACCATTAAACGCCGCCGAGTTGAGGACAAAAGAACGGGGTAAGTACTTCTACAGACTTCAAATTGAACCTGACGTATCCTCAGATGATGACACTCTCTTCTGAACACTTTCAATCTCCCCAAAATTACCCTCTAAATCGGCCCTGGGGGAACTATAGAGACCACTGGTGACCACTATGCCGTCATCGCCTAAATAGACTTTACATCTCCGACAACCTTGAGTTGGGTTCCATTGCCGTCGATGCTTATCTAAAGGTGAGGTCGCCGACTCAAGGACATTTAGATTTTCCCAAATTACACTGAAAAAAAAAGTGGCGAAGCCGCTGATGTCCTATAATCTGACGTTCCGTCCAGTCAGCATCGCACGCTGCCACGATGACCTGACGGGGGTCAGCGTGCTCAATGTTAGATGGACACAGCAGATACAGGGCGACAGCAGAGGCAACTCACAATGCAAGCATTGGTATAAGCTTTGGAAAGGCTCGGGACTCACGCAGGGGCAGAAACCACAGGCTCACCGCTTGGCATTCAACGCAACAACTCCTCCACCACAAAGCAAATGAATTACAGATTAATTAAACTAACAAGCAGCTTTGGTGTTGGAAGATATAAGAAATTCTATTATCATTACGGTTCATTTGGGCACAACTATGACGGCTCCCCGTTTATTTTCCTCTGTGCGACTGAAAGGAGCTTCAGAGCCTCATTTGTTCTGGTGCATATGACAACCCAAGATCCAATTCTTTTTACAAGAGCAGGACACAAAACACTGAGTGAATTAAAGAACTGAAATAGCTGGTTTAAAACAATGAAATCAGAGGGGACGCTTCCAAAGTTTCAAGAATAATATATGACCAAAATATACTTGAGATGATGCACAATTATTCAGCAAAATATTCAGGCGGTTTTAATGGTGAATCTGTGCAAGTTTGGTTTGATCCATCTCCATGTTAGACGGAGACGGAGCGGCTCACTCAATGTAAGGACAATAACGACGCAGGCTGTTGGAGACTTGACCATCATTCACTCGTCAAGTGGTGACAGAAGAGAGAAACTGCAAAAGAGGCAAAATCCTGTCGAGATTTTCACCTGCTGCAGTGTCACACAAACGCGTCTTTCCTGGAAACGAGTGGAGAAAGCCGCGCACTTGTCTCTCAATGTGGCATCCAGCATCACCAATTATCATCGCCCAGCCACGGTGCCTTGAACGCATCACTGACATATGCGCCGGCATTGTCGACGCCAAGTTTCCCCGGACTGCGTAACCGCCGCGCTCCGGCTGGCGCTTACCTTTCTGCGCGTCCGAGTCGGTCGTTGGATATAATCCCGAGAGAATGGCTAGAAAGGCGAGTAGAAAAAACTCGGACATGTTTCACGGAGAGCGGGCTTTGAGGAGCCACGGTCCTTGTCCTGCTCCTGCTCCTGGTCCGGGTCCAGTCTCCCCCTCCGCCGCCGCCACCGCCGCCGCCACCCGGTTGCCAAGCGCCGTTATGAGGTGATGTCCAGTGCGGAGTCGAGTGCAGCGCTGCCCCGCTCCCCGGCTCATGCACGCCGCCGCTCTGCCGCACGCAGGAATGAGACGGAAAGGATGAGGGGAGGCGAGAAGAGGGGAGGCGGGATGCGATTGTGGGATGAAGAATGAGTGTGTTTCCTGTCTTTTCTCAATGATTTAACGTCGTCAAGGTGGCGCAGCTCGCGGGAAATGAATCAGATTGTCGAGCTGCACAGGCTGCGCTCGGGGTGTCAGGCTGACGCGCCGCGCGGCTGCTTTAACGAAAAAGAGACAGGACGAACAGTGGAGGGGAGGAGGGAATCTTCTACTCAGCACCGACTTCAAGACTTCCCAAGATATTGAGCCTTTAAATACAGGAGTCTGGAGCGGCGGCGGCGGCGGATCATGATTCATTCATCATCTGCTGTTTAGACTGGGGGCCCGACTTACTGGAAGCCATCAAAGTCACATCTATGAGCAATTTCACCTCCAAATGAGCTGACGTCGGCCTTTGGATTGTGGGGGGTAATCGCAATGAAATAGAGCCGTGGCATGCTGAAGAGGCGGCTTTGGATCGGGCCCAGTCGACATGGGGCCCGGGGGGCCACGTTCTATCTGGTCAAACTGGAAAAGTGCTTCGTAGTTTTTAATGCTTTACTTTATTTGTCCCAACAATGGTTTCGTTTTCAAACCTGTCAGATCCTGCTTTGAAACCGTTTAGAGAATCTATGTCTGACTGTACATGATGTGTCCAGTGTCTTTTACAGTCATTGATTTATCTTTCTGCGTGTGTCTGTTGGATCCTCCTCTTCTTCAAAACACTAGCCTTGTGAGGACCTCATGTGCGGCGACATCCTCAATTCGAGGATGAAGACATCAAGATAACTGGGTCATTGTCACTGGGTGAAGTTTGATTCTGGTTAAGGTGAAAGTTAAGGATGAAAGGCTGGGGAAAGGGTTCTGTCAATGAGTGGTCACCACAAACACAGAAATACAAACATACAAACACATGAATTATTTCAATTATTTGTATTTCAATCATCTTTAAACTGCAGAAAATAAAATAAATTACATTTTTATCTCTTCAATCCTTATTGTTTATTATATCCGTATGTATGCCTTAAATCAAATTAAAAGGAAAAGTATGTATTTATTAATATTTTCATGATTAATTTAATGAATGTAGCCTTTAATTGGAATTGGAATTTAGCTCCAGGGCTCCAGGGGTTAATATAATATTGGCCACTGGACTGCATTAAAGATTTGCATCCATTCTTCAGCAACCTAAACGTTTCTATAGGACAAACAGGGAGGGATTTACTGTATAGTCCTTCAGTCGAGGAAGTTGTTTTCACTCTTGCTGAGTTGCTGACTTTTAACACAGACACATAAATGGTGAATTTTAGTCACATCTGGCCAGTATAATATCGTTGTTTTCAACCATGCTAATGTGGTTCATTCAGCTCCAAATGGCGTCAGGGTGTTACGCATACACTGTTCCTACCTGTCCAAAGCTGCGAGTCAGAGTAGAATTTTGGAGGCTCAGCACTGCATGAGGAGGAGCGGGAGGGGCCGCGGCGCTGGTCGGGGAATGATTCTCACAAGAACGCAAATAAATGTTCCATCAGATGTCAGAACACATTTGGGCGGAATTGATGAGGAAGAGTCACCTTTTTTCTCAGGAATTTAAGCAGGAAGAAAAAAATATGTGCCAGTAAAAGGGCACTTGCTGGAGAAGAGAGCTGGAGCTTGCAACTGTAGAAATCTATCTATGAAGCGTGATGTGATCTTAAGTGTTGGTCCTCGTAAATACATTTAACACACGGTTGTTTGGACTGCAGCAAACGCTGCCAGCGTTCGTTGAGAGATATACAAGTGAAAGTGGTCTCTACTCTGAGTTGCGCACTCTATTGTCCCACCTAGTGGTTGGCATCATCGCCCAGCACCGAGCTGCCCAGTGGTAGTGCTGGGCTCGTGAGGCTTCATGAAACAGTGTCATTCTTGTATATTGTAAATAGCCATATCAATGAAACCTCACATCATTTTTAAGCAGAGAGCGCCACCTACTGAGCTCTGAAATGAAGACAATGTTTCATGAAGCCTCATCATGCCTTCACTACCCTGGAGAAACTGTACCGTAAATTCCGGATTATTGAGTGCACAAATTTAAGAAGGAAAATAGATCTTGTTCATATGAGCAGCACTGGTCTATAAGTCGCGGGTGCAGTGGTGCTGTCTGCGCCGTAGAAAGGTCAGTGGCGTACCAAGCTTAAAAGTGCATGAGGATCGCTTCTAAAACAGTTTGGAAAACGGGGTCCAGACTCATGAAACAAACTCAGCAATGTTCTGAACTTCAATCATGAACTCCTCACATCTTTTATTGACATTAAAGCGCTCAAAAATGTGCTGTTTTCACCTGTGTGTCCAAAGTTCCGACACCACATCTGGTCTCAGCTACTTCTCCTTGTCTCTAATCCTTCAGGAGATCGACACACATGCAAAACAGCGTATTTTCAGTGCTTTAAGGTCAATAAAACGCCTGTGATTTCATCAGTTTGATGTGATGAGACTCAATATTTTGGCAACATGACGCTCTTTCGCCTGTAAAGATCCATATATTAGCCACACCGTTGTATAAGCCGCAGGGTTCAGACCGCAAGAGCGGCTTATAGGTCGGAAATTACGGTACTTCCTGGATATACTAGAGAACTACAACCCGCACCAAGGGTTGCTGGTTCACTTCTCCACGTCCATCATCCAAGTCTTCGCTCCTCCATATCACCTCCATCGCAGTCAAATCCCTTGTATGAAAATCGACTCAAAATAAAGATGCATAAAGATAAGAGGGAAAACAAGATTCTCTGTCTTTCTAGACTAAGAGCGGCACATTGAGTCACGATTTTAAGTGGAAAACAAGAACTGGCTCTTGACACGTCTGTCGATGCATCTAAAATGGTTAGTTTGATTCCGTCACAGCAACCAAAAGCCAACGTAAGTCACTTACATTTTCTCACCAGCATTCAATGTTCAATGTCAATGTTCAATGTCAATGTTCAACCAAAATTAAGAACCACTTCCACAGACAAGAATATTTTTTTTCAAGGTTTAAATTTGGGTCAGATACAACCTGCCACCTAAATCATATTGTTGGGTTCAATTGCCCATGAAGTCTAGAATTATTAGATGTTACCTCAGTGGCACCACTACGGGAAAATATCTTAACGCTTTTTCAAGTCTCCATTTAGCTTGTTAGCTGATAAGTCTAGTTGTGTTTCACTGTTCAAATTTGTAGTCATCATAGAGTCGATATTTCATCCTTTAGAGGAGCGACATTTAAGGACCTGCTGTGACCAGAGTTGCAGACATAGCTTTTTCACCGTTTCTCTGAGTTATTTTTTTAAATAAAAAACTAAAATGACATTTATTCTCCAGAGCGAGTCCTCAATTCAAGCCAGTTTATTAGATGAAAACATTAATGTTGCATCGCGTACCTGTCATTCAACCGTGAAGAATTTAAAGTTAACACAGGATTCACTCTGACACCAACCTTGAGAAATGCTGTGGCTTTTTTTTTTTGCCTGTGTGTGTGTGTGTAATCCTGAAGACAGACAGACCAAGAATCGAAATCCATGACCTCCTTGTTCTTCCTGCAGAACAGGTGGTGCATGGCAGCAGCTTGAAGAGTCTCCACAGAGCAGCTAGCACAAAAACCTGATCTCATTATACTGAACCCTTAAGATACTTGGCTGTGTTTGATGTATTACATGCATCCCTGGCCATAGACTGTGAGCTTCAGACTAATGGGTAAAGACAAGCAAGAGGAAAGGATCACAAATCTACTGTTATTTCTATTGAATGGTGGTTACAGCTGTGATAGTTCGACCAGAGATAGCAGTGTTTATCTGGGCTAGATAAGCAGCTTGGCTGACAATCGGAAATTTCAAATGAAAGAGAAAAAGCAGTGATGGTTCTCAGAAGATGCTGACTTGAAGAGCAACTTGTTTCAGATCCTGAAGTGGGGGTGTCAAACTCCAGGCCCAGGGGCCAAATCTGGCCCCATGAGGTATTTTGTGGCCCACAAAAAAATGGACTTCAATAGTAATTCAAAGTGGTTTAAAGTTCCCAGCCTTTGAGCAAAGCCATTCAGGGTTCAAAAGGAAAAGTTTTTGGGGAGAAGGAGGAAAATTTTGAAGCTAAAAACAAAGCCTTTTGTTCTCACACTAAATTGCTGTACCATCATTTTACATTCAACTGCAATAACAGACTCATAAGACAAAACAAATATATTAGATTATTCAGATTTCAACAGTGTCACCGCACAACAATAAAAAGAAGGTCGATTGCGAGGTACATGTAGGGTCGATAACCACTTTAATAAAAACAGTCGGTTTTCTGCTACAGATCTCCTGCTACGTTCAAAACAATTGTCAATGAGTCAGTTTTTCATTTTTAAATACATTTCTATGCTCCTCCAGCTGTGCCTTTAAAGATAGTGGGTAAATGCTGGTGATTAATATTGAGTTTTAACATTTGTTACGGGTTATTGTTACTGAAGGTGTGACATTTATGTTTATTGTGTTGGCGTAGATCGAACAGCCAGTGAATGACTCTTTTTTTTTTTCTTTTTTTTTAAACCTCCTCCCTTAATTAGCGAGTCCACATGCTCGATAGGAATCAAGTCTGTCTGAATTTCACACTGTGGCAGTGAAACACAATGCGTCCGACATGACGGGGAGCAAGCAAATGCCATTGGCGGAACAGTGCGGTCAGGCAGGTTTGACTGGTGTCGAAGATCGAGTGGCAGGCGGAGCAGCAAATGGCAAAGGGCACGACAGCCTAATAAGCCATTCATGTTTTCTGTGTCACTCAGCAACACTTGGTGGATGCAGCCACTTTGGTGAGCATCAGTCAACAGTTAATACGTTGTGAGAGGGAGCAGAGGAACAAAAGACGTGGTCTCTGGGATACGACTTGGTTATTTGTGTCGGTGCTCCTCACCATATTGGACTGGAGTGAATGATGCACATGTTGACTCAACATGTCTTTGAGTTTTAGATGGCTGCGTGCAAAATTCCGTCAGCTACATATTCTCACATACGGTTTATTTTCCTTTTCTTTCTTTTTTTTTTTTATTAGCCCATTGTTGGAAAACCACAAAATGAAGAATTATTTATTAATTTATCTGAATTTATTTTACAAAAAGGGACGATTCCATTTTTCATATTTTATTTAACTTTTTTCCCCCCCCATCTGTATTTATTACAAGTCAGAGTGATTTTACAGATAATTCATTGGCACTTGGGAATTTTTCAGATTTAGTTTTTGTTTGCAGTTAATAATAATAATATTTACTAAGTATATAATTAATAAAATATATTTATTGTATTTATTTAGTAAGTTATTGCTTTGTATGAGGTTTGCCTGGGTGGAATGGTTCAAATTACCGTTTTTTTCCAATGTGACAAAAAATATTATTATGATTATACAGCTGAATTTTTTAAAAATAAAAATAATTACATATTTTCTATTTTAAATATATAAATAATTTCCTGTTTTGCACCAAATCAGATATGAGAAAAGGATGGGAAATATCGCAAAATACTTAATGTAAAATATAACATTTTTGAAAATATTATTTTGCCAGTTTAAGATCTCAGTTGATGGCACTATCTGTATGTAAATAACGTGTGGGTTCATTCAAGCCAAATATCACGGTGCCGCCTAGTGGTCCCTGGAAATGAGTACACTGCTTCATAAAGCTTCATTTGTGCATGAATGATGAATATTATTTGTGTTTCTCAAGGTGAGGTGAATTATTTCCCTCCTAAGCCTGCACCAAGAACCACATTTCCTCCTCAGAATGTGTGATATTTTCTTGTGGCATGGCACCAGCGGCACACCTGAGGCGTGATCACATGATTTATCTTTGGAGACAAGTACACAAATGTGATTAATCTCCGTCTCTGTCGCGCACGAACAGATACACACCCTCAACTGAAACAAGAACTCAGTGGCTCGACACATTCAAACAAACCTGGCTGTTGGAGTCCAATATAGGGGGAGGTATCGCACCCTCTTGGTTCACCACATGCAGCAAAAATAACAAATCTCTCCGCTTATTAACAAGTGTTGGAATCGATTCACACATCTTCAGCTTTCACTTCTTTCATAATGGTAACGGATAAAGAGTCAAAATCAGGAGTCAATACTCGTCCTAATGGGTATTTCTTTTCTCAGTCTTTGTGACAGTGTTTGTACAATCCATAACTAATTACTCAGGCGCACATGTTCATGATATTACTTCTCATGGATTTTCGTCACACAACAGCATCCAAATGAAACAATGTGAACATTTCTTCTCTCTTTTTTTTGATTCCAGTACATGCTCACAACATCCCTGCAAACCACTGAATCCATTCACAGCCGCCGGTTCCTTTACTGTTCCTCCGTCCATCTGCATCTCTCGAGAGAGAGAGAGAGAGAGAGAGAGAGACACGTGCATACAGTACCTCCACACGTCTTTTTTTCCCTGCGTCCATCGTCTCAAGTGAGTCTAAAAAAAAAAGCTTTTTCAACCAAATTGCTGTATTTCATTCTTTTGTTATTGTCTTGCCGACAGATCTCTCTCCCGTCCCAAACCCGATGTCTGACTTACTACTGCCATCTAGGGACATAAATTATGACCATTGAAGCACAATTAAAGGCTGGAGCCGCACATGAGGACTGCAGTTGACGCACTGTAAAAAAATAAAATAAAATATACTGTAAAACCAAAGCCCTTGCGAGTGGAAACCCAGCTCTGCTTGTCCGTGTGTAAAAGGCTGCTCTGTCACAATCGTTTTGTTCCAGCTCCCAGTGGACGGGGTGGTGAGAGGAGTCGTCGCACAGATAGAACTGCTCTCCATGTCTCCGCTCTTCCAGCTTGAGCACACTCCTACTAAATAATGAAGTAAATCCGAGCCCAACCTCACAGGGACACCGTGCAGCTGCCCCTTGCTTCGTGCCATGCTTTGCCGCCCAAATGTGAATAGAAACTCCCGTCGGTCGCCGGCGTATGTTGTGGAGGAGAAAAGTTCGAGAGTGAAAATACTCAACAGAAGTGATAATTGTGTGTGCTGGAGGGTTACCAGCTTCCAGGCAGTTTGACCCCCCGCATGAGAGTCACATAGGGAGCCTCTCTTGGGAAGCCAGCGAACAATTGCAAAGCATGAAGTGGCTGTTGTGCAGTGGTGAGACAGAGCAGGTACCAACCTAATGAATGGCCATTCGTCCCGTCCTTGATGGAGATTTAACAGGTTTGGGCATCTGAAAGGGTGAGTCATCTGACCTTTGAGCAAGACTCTGACCTCCATGCCGTTTTGGGTTTGACTACAAAACCCTGCCTCAGCAATGAAGCGTTTTAAAGAGCATCTTTTCCAATCGACAGCCACCTGCCTCCACCGGTTTATTGAATAACGCTGCTGTATGTGGACACGTCAGCTCCCAACCTCTGGTCTGTCAAGCCTCTAATAGCTGCAGACACACCTTGGAGGAGAGAAAGAGAAAAGCCAGCGGGAGAGAAAGGCAGGGAGGAAGTGCAGCGGGACTGATAAGAGGAAGTAATCCATTATATTTCAAGTTTTTATTATGCCCATATGAAGGGTCAGAAATTGCTTTTCTCTGATCCAAAAGGAAAATCAAATTCAGCAGTCACACGGAAACTTCCTCCTCGCAGCTCTCAGGTGCTGACTCCCGAAATAAAATCCAAGCCTGATGAATATTAGAAATGTGTCACAAGATTTTTATTTTTTTTTTCCCTCTCCATCTGGGTTCATTGGTATGCACCGTGGTTTACCCTGATAATTACTTGCTGAGCCCCAGATCAGTTTAATAATTTGTCGCCAACTCCACATGGACGCGGGTGTGTGACGTGAATTCCAAAAAAAATGTCGAAAAATCAGGACAAAAAGCATAAAAAAACAAACATGCTTGTGTAGTGAAAGGGCCGCGCAGTGAAATACCTTGGCAGCTGGATTTTATCGTCAACATCCCTGGAGAGGAACATGAACCACATGGAGATCGGGACACGAAGTTTTGACAAAAACACAGCTGACCTGATTTCTATCAGCATGATTTCGGGATGTGGGTCAAGCCGCTCGAATGGGTTATGTTTAAATACAAGTCTGAATTTACTCTCCATCTGTGTCGGCTTCAGATCTGAGCAGAATACAAATCGATTTCCTTGAGCAGCATTAGAAACTCTTGAGGAAAGTGCCCTCACAGGACACAAGGCTCCACATTTATGCTCATCTTCACACAATTCAATGGGAAACAGACGCAAATATCCTGTTTTGGCAAACATTTCTTACCATTATTTAACTTTTTTTTTTCAACATGATGACTGTATTAATTTCTTCATATGTGAAGTATACTTCATAGCTAAACAAAACACGTCCTCACTCTCAGGGTGTAAAATATTGACGGTGGGAAAGTGGACGTTTGCGACCTATACTGATGATAAAGGCAGCCTTCAGTGTCGGGTGTTGACGCATTTGTTTTTCAATTGAAGTGCGTGTTCTGGATTCCGCAGCAGCAACACACGTAAAAAAAAGATCGGGTTGGGGTTAGATAAACCATAGGATGGCGCTCCATTCATTCTGCCTTGCCAGTCACAGTGAATGTAACGGTCACTAAGCCAAGTTAGGGGTTGTAAAAACTGACATCCAATATGTTTCAGTGACAAGAGCTTCCGGACGTCACCCCGTCCCTCGCGCTAGTACCAGTCAATAAAGTCATGAAAGAAAACTGTTCTCACATTGTCCAGATATAAGCAACTTCTTGATAGATATGCAACTAACCCACCAGAAGAGCAAACACAAAGTACAAAGTTAGATAGGCATCTTTTTGGTGTCATTCATTGACTAAGCTTCTACTTCCTGTTTATGTTTGGGGAAGCCATCTTGGACCTGGGTGAGGATTCTCTCCGACTTGGGAATCCAACATTGGGTCACATCCCCAGAGGGGCGTATCAGGGAGTTTCCCAGTTCTGAGCACAACTTCAATGCACCAAATGTTCTGCAACTTCTAAAGCAGATATTGGCAAAGTGTGGCACGGGGCCAAATGCAGCTCTTTTTCTGCTTTTATGTGGCCCTCATGAAGTCAGACTACAGAAATTGGTTGAATTTGATTGTGTTCTATTTTTAATATAACCATCTTTTCTTCACCCACAGCTGTTGATTTCCATGATTATATTGGATTATAGAATAAAACAAGATTAATTAAAACACTAAACACCGTTACATTATATATACACTTTATATATAACATGGTATTAGATATGATATGATTTATACTGAGCATCTGTTAATAGAACGTATATAAAATGAAACAGTATATTTTAATATGACATGGAGTAATTACTAGTGATGAGGCTTCATGAAACACTGTCCTCATTTTCTGGGGTCAGTAGGTGGCTCTCTCAGTTTAAAAATGATGTGAGGTTTCATTGATATGGTTGTTGAAATCCAAACATTTTAGAGAACAGAGTGCCATCTAGTGGACTCTGACAATGACCACACCATTTCATGATACCATCATACTTTTTCCTTTATATTTTAGTTACAAAATTCAAGTTAAATTAAAGACTTTTTTTCTTCCGTGTTTTGGCTTGAAGGCTGCGCACAACAGTCAAAGCATATAATCTATAACCAGGCTCCAGCGTGAAGCTTTGGGGCGAGAAGAAGGTGCTAACTGTTTGGGTTTGGGTTAGGTTTGTAAGTCTTAGATAATAAATTCAAATTACATAAATAGTGTTCATTGCTATCATGGATATCATTTTGGAATGCTGACTCAGCAGTAAATCGAAGGATTTGGAAACAAATTATTAACTTCAAATTTACAGAAAGCTACTTAAAATGGAGTATAATCTAATGCCATGTCAACTGAAGGAATGCAAATCTTAAGTATTAGTCCAAATCTCAAAAGGCAACTAAGTCATTGTAAGCGTTGCTAGAATAAGTACTATGTATCTGTTGTTTTTATTTTAGTGTTTTGTAAAACAATGCAGTTGGTGATGTGGCTTCACATTAAGAGTCTATTCCACCCGATGGCAAGCCTCTCGGGCAAACCAGTCTCTATATAGTGTTCCCCTGTGCGCTCAGGTTTCCTCCCACACTGGAGGTTTATTAGTGAATCTCAATTTCCATTTGAGTGCGTGTCTGTCTGTCGAGGAGCATAAATGAACGGATATTAAACTGTAGCCACAGATACTTTCCCACAGAACAACAGATATTTCCCAAATCATTTTCCTCGCTAATGTCTCGGCAATCGTTGGACAGGTGAAAAGACACATAAAGATGGCGAAATCGAGATGAAATGTCAGGATGGAAAATAACTGGATGCCACTGTGGTGCTTCCTTGGAAGGAAGTATGAAGTCTGCATATCAGTTTGGATGTTGTTGCGATCAAAATGTTGTCTCATTTTACATAAAGAAGGTGTTTGGTGCACTTTTGGTTTTATTCATTCATAAAAACAGGAAGCCATTTCTTGTCGATAAAGATATATGGGTGGGCGAGAGAAGCCGGGGGCGCGCTCGAAAAAGGAAATGTGGAAGATCGACGTGGTGAATGCTAAAAAGCCCTTCTGGTGATCACTCTACTTTGAAAAAGTAGAATGCTGTCATGCTAGCTCATTTTTTATTGTAGCAAGCTAAAAACCTAGTGGCTGGTGAGGCAGAGGACTTAGCACAAAGGATTTTTCACACTGACTGACGTCTTTGTGTGTGTGTGCATGACAAGTCACCTTCTTGTGAGGACATTTTGTTTTATGGGGACATTTTGGCCTGTCCTCTCAAGGTTTAGAGAGTTAAAACGCCACAAGGTGAAGGTGAAGGTGATTTGTTTGGTTAAGTTAAGGGTGAGAGCACTATGTCAATGAGAGGTCCTCACAAGAACAGCAAAACACATATATGCATATGTGTGTTGATCCTCACTTGTGGGGACCAATTCTTGATAAAACGCGAATGTGTGGGGACCCCACCCCACAAATCCAAGTCTCCACTTGAGGATGAAGACATCGGTCTGGTTCAGAGTCCTGGTTAAGGTTAGCCATGTTTTGGATGAGAGGCAGGGGAGAGTCAGAGGTCCTCACAAAGACAAACGTGTTTGTGCAAGCTTCTACACAAGCTATACTTGTGGGGACCAATACATGGAAACTAAATTCCTACTGCAGACCTTTTGTTATTCGGGGCTATTTGTGGGGATCTTTTGCCGGTACTCACAAGGTTAAGTCTCAATTTGAGGAGTAAAACTTCAAAATAACTTTGACACTCCAATTCATTTTAAGTTTGGTTTAGGCCCTTGATAAAGTTTGCCATTTGTTTTGGCTGGTTAGGTTCAGAGTGAGAGGCTGGGGAAAGCATACAAGCAAAACAGGTGTGTGTGTGAGTGTGGATCTTACAGGCATAACCTGCAACACAGACGCACAGACACAAGTGGTTTTCCAGCAAGTGATTTATTTGAAGCTTATTCTCCCAATTCACCATGAAAACTAAGCAGAAAGGTCAACACAAACACCGCAAATACGACACAAACGGTTACATACACAGTATGTGAAAAGAATACACTTGTTGGCTACTTGAGGGAATCTACAAAAGTCTCTCCTTGGTGGGGTCTTGTTACCTGGACCCATGCTTCAGAAAAGCACCGGACTTGACACCAGCGTAGCCCGGAAATGCAAATTTTACCTTGTCATCTATGCCGTCACACGAGAACTCACGTGACCGCACAACAACAAACTAAATCAAATTACATTTTTAAACTTAAATACAAAATACAAATGATAAACAAACAATACAAAACAGGAAAACAAAACTAAAATAAATAATGACCACAGTTACATAACCATCAACCACATGTAGAAAATAAACATTACCAGTGAAAGCTATCTTCAATAATTCATGTCTCTTATTTCTAGTATAAAAAAAAGAACTGTACTACGAGCAAATGAAATGCAATAACCAGCAACACAATGAGGGTCAGACAAGTCAATTTCTTGAACTTCTATCATGAATGCCGTGATTTTTCTGAGCAGCATTTGATTCGATACAAGCCACTGCAACACAGCTGAAGCTGGAGTAAGGACAGGCAAAGCAGGTGGCAGGCGAAGGCAGAGGAAGAATTTGTTTGACTATGATGTCGTTCGTACAGGAGGGTGTGAAGCGTTACGTCTGGACTCCGTCCGATATTAACTTCCGATCCTGTCCTGAATGTATTTATGAAGGTCTTTTCAACAGACGCCTAAAGACGCGTTACAGATGGGACACTTGAGAGCACAACTTCTGTGCCAGCGATTCACAAAATATGGCGCTGCTCTCTGCACAGAGAACAGTCAGTACGGTGATGACTGAGCATGAACTTCCTGTAAACCTAATACTTGAGCCAACAGAAGAGAAGTACAAAACATTCTATCTAGCGCTATATCCTTTGAGCTGCCAACCACAATTTAGTTATATTGTCAGGTGACTCATTCATCAGATCATGTGTATGATCTTTTATATTTCTCGGTATTCTTTTATTAAATGATAATGGTGCTGGTGACAGAATGGCACTCATGTCAGCCTGCATTGTGTGCCTAAGTGCTGATATTTTTGCGCTCTTTGTGCTTCACCATGACCGTTTTATTGTTGAAAATGAAATGCACTGGAACGGCCTTAAGCGCCATTAAAGTATTATTGAATGGGAACTTTCATATTTAAGCGATGACATAATGAACGCAACAAAGGCAGTCAGGGAGGCATTCCGTTTCGATTTTATGATGCTGTATATCTACGTGCATTAAACTTAAAATAGTCAAAGTATATAATGTACTAATATACTATTATACAGTATATATTGTACTAAAAAAAAACTATAGAATGCACCGAAATATTAGCCACATCCACTAAATTTAAGAAGGAAAATAGAGGTTTATAAGTCGCAGGTGCAGTGGTGCTGTCTGTGCCATAAAAAGGCCAGTGTGCACCCAGCTTAAAAATGCATGAGGATCACTTCAAAACTAGTTTTGAAAACAGGGTTCAGCATCCTCACATCTTTTATTGACATTAAAATGCTCAAAATGCGCTGTTTTCACCCACATGTCCAAAGTTCCGACACCACAGCTGGTCTCAGCTGCTGCTTCTCGTCTCCGGTCCTCCAGGAGATTGGCTCTGTGGGCGGAGCTGCGGACATGCGGGTGCATTCTGAGGGCATTAGGGTCAATAAAACACCTGTGATTTTATTGGTTTGATCTGACAAGGATCAATATTTTGGCAGTGTGATGCTTTTGTAAAAATCCATATATTCACCAGCCACGCCGCTGCACAAGCCGCTGGGTTCAGACCGCGAGAAAAAAGTAGCAGCTTATAGTCCAGAAATTATGGTAAATTGGTTTAAACTTATTTTTGTGTAGTGTACTCTAATTGTAGATCTTCTCACAACGACAGACAGAAGTAGTTGCTTGTTTACAAGCTTGTACACATGATCCGTAAACACTGTGAGAACAAAAGAAAAAAGAAATTCAAACAAATCAAGATTATTAATACGTCACCATCTGCTCATAAACAACAACAAGTCAACAACAGTTAACAATCGACACAAACCCTTTTTTTGACAAGGATTATGTGTAAATGTACATGAAAACAAAGTATGCATGTATATTAGTGACACATATCTCAGGTATGTTTGTGGTAATAAAGCAGATCCTTGACATTATTCCCCTTGTGTGTTGGATGGTTCATGACCCGTGGTCATTCCCACAAGTGCTTTAATGAATCCATCCACGTTGTGTGTTGTTGTTTTGGCTGGCTGTTCAACTCAGACACCGTTTGCCAAGGTGCATTCATTTTGGCTCGCAACAGCTACACTATCTGATCCATTTGCGGCACATCAAAACCTCATTCGACCTGTAGGATTTAATCACAGAAAAAGAAACAAACGTAATAGTTTCACTATTGACTAAACCCAGCAGCGCCAGATTGAAAGCTGTTGTGTAAATTCGACGGCAGTTACAACGATTTACTCGGCAGCCAGAGGCTCAAGTTGTGGACGCGCAAGTGCATGAATCATTTAGCCATTTGTTTGTTAAAAAAAAAAAGCATCGTTATCACAGGAAATGCAAAAAGCAAATGCTACAAACAGAAGGAGGCAAAGCTTGTGGGATTTTAAGGATATTAGTTTTCTCAGGGCAAGGAGGACAAAAGGGCTCAGGTGGAAGTGCAGCCAACTTCACCACACAGTTTGTTTTAAAACATTTAAATATGCATGTATTTATTGAAGGTCTCAGACTCATAAATCTAATTATTCTTGAATAAAACATTTCTACTCGTGATATCCAAACTTACAAATACACACAACTTTTAATAACAACTGAGTCACGTTTTTTTCCGCTGTCTCAGAGTTAAGAGGTTGCTTTTTCGGGAGCCCAAATAATGCAGTTTCTGTTGAATAATATTTGGATTGTTTTAAAGCAACAACCGATTATATTCTGAAGTAAATATACTATTGTCATATTTCATGGAAGGCTTCATATTGAAACTTTAAATCTATTAAGTCACAGATTAAATCACAGATTCTGGCACTCTAGCTAATGGCATAACCAATCTCTGGACAGTGTAACTTTCTCTGGGCCTGTCTCCGCACTGGACCGTGGTAGAGTGTCACAGGGGAGGTGCTCGCTCTCCACACCTCCGAGGCTGGAGCGCTCACTCCAGGGTTTGATGTCCTGCTGTGGGCTGGAGCTGGGACAGGGATGAGGCGAGTCTGGGACAGAGCGTGACTTGGTTTATGACTTTGTCACAGCCAAACTGCACAGAAGCGCACATTCAGAGCTGGACACGCACCGGGCACCTCTTCACTTCTGGAGAGACGTCACTCACTCAGCAACCCCTCCCACATGCAGCGGCCACACACATAGAGGAACAGCCACCTGCAGCAGACGCTCTACATTCACTCCTACAAAAGACTGTTTTAAGGCTTGGAACGCATTAGTTCTTTTTCCATTCATTGTAATGGGAAAAATCTATTCGGATTTCAAACAATTCACTTCGTCTGGAACGGATTGTGGTCGAGAACTGAGGTACCACTGTATTGACTTTAAATGAAAGTTGTAGTCTAATTGTTTTGTTACGCGATGTGGAAAGCTGAACCTTTTGGTGGTGGGAATGAGCAGAACAGACTTCAGT
The DNA here is from genome assembly GCF_027744825.2 of Synchiropus splendidus. Classification (NCBI taxonomy): domain Eukaryota; kingdom Metazoa; phylum Chordata; class Actinopteri; order Syngnathiformes; family Callionymidae; genus Synchiropus; species Synchiropus splendidus. The sequence continues at coordinate 6,744,609 of NC_071343.1, read as the reverse complement.
GCGGATGCCAGTTAAAACAAACCCAACAGCTAATTAAGTAATTGCAAATCAATTTGAACAGTCCCAGTATTTTTTCTTTTTCCTTCTTCCCCCCAACAGTCGTTCTACCTCCTGGAAATGTTTGCTCAACTAAATCTACAATCAGCAGTTGGGATTCTCTGAAGCCATCAAGCTGGATGCACAGTCACCATCTGTTTCACAAAATGCAGGCAAAGCTTGAAAGACCGTCAAAAACTTTGAGATAAACAACGTGATTTCAACGTTGCATCAGCGGTTGGAAACACCTTCATAAATCTCTGCTCGCAAGCCGCCACATCCGGATTGGGCATCTGGACTCTCCCTACCTGTTCTCCCTTTGTCTCCCGCTTCCCTCTGCTCTGGCTGTTGTTTATCTTGCATGAGCTGTGTTGAGTATTCAGAGGTGCTGGCAGTTTGTGGCTTACCGCCTTGCCTAATGGTCTGATATGATTGATGGATCACAGCAGACTGTTGACAGTGTCTGGCTTCTCCCCTGCCTCTCACGACTTCATCATCCAAAGCCCCTATAGATGAACACGAGTTTAAATAAAGACTCTAATAGGTGGTCAGTTTATGCTTTGATATGACTACGCTTTGACAGTGCGGTTAATAGCAAATGGATGAGATACACTATAGAAGACTATGGGACAGGAATGAGCTGTGAGAGTTCTAGCTACACAGAGCAAGGCGTCTATCACAGGACACACACCTGAGGACAGTTAGAGACTCTTGTCTGTGGGACGAAAACATGAGTGTCCTGGAGAATATTATTTCTATGTAGGAGACTGTGGGAGACAAAAGGCGCTGTTGAGACACAAGCTCTTTTTTTCCCATATCCAAAACATGGCGGAGACCGGATCTTAACCCGTCTGTCTGAGAGGCTTTCCATGCAAATGCAACATGGAGTTGCTGCTTCTTCAAGCTTAAATCAACACATCCTCACTCTTATGGCAAAATCTGTTGACATTGGCAAAGTTGACTTTGGCGTTATATACTGAAGGCAAAGGCAGCCGTCTGTGTTGCATGTTGACGCATTTGGTTTTCAATTGCGGAACATTTACATGTTCCACATTCTGCCGCAGCGCGACATGTAAATAGAAAAGTTTAGGGTTAGGGAAGCCGTGGGATGACGCTCTGTGTAATCTATGTGTAACAAAGTGTCAATTGCTATTTAAAGCTTGTCACTCCGTCGTGTGTTTTCGTCACGAAGCTCCCCCGCCTGGGTGCATTACCGCCCCACTCCTCTAGGTGTGCTGCTCCTCACAGACCGTGACACGCGATCCATTCCACTGCCTGGGTCGCTACAAGGCTAATCCATTGAAACGCCTCTGTGTATGCGTCAACATGCAACGGTGAGGGCTACTGTTGCCATCAGTATACACAACACAAAAAAACCCAACATGAATATACTACGCCATGGGAGTGAGGATGGGTGGACTTAAACCTAGCATCACCCTTCACACACTGAATAAATCGAGGCTTGATACTGGACGGCCGACTTGCTGTTATGGCCAACGTTGCTACAAGTTCTGGTCCCAGCTCGTGTCTTGACAGCAGCTACTCCCTTGTCAGCTTGAACCACTATACCTCTCTGACTTGAGAGTTTCACAACTGGCCCAAATTCTACCACACAACACACTCCCTTCGACGGCTACTAGAATCACAATTACAGATCGTGGGTACTTTTCTGAGGGAGTCTTTGTCGGTCTACACCTCTACACATCAAACTGCTTGCGGTTCCATCACTGAACGGGATGTCTAGGCCTCAGAATTGTCCTACCTTTAGTGGTGCAGAGACCATGCATGTGCACAGATATTTTGAGAGACTGGTGCTCAAGCCAGAAAAAAGGGCACCCATCGCAAAAAAACGTTAGTTGTTGTTGCTAGGCAGGTTTCATAGCATATGCCTGTGGAACATAAGGTTGCGCTGCCAGAATAAGTCATTTTTACAGTGAGCCAGTTTGAAATATCAAACTAAATAACAGTATCATTTACTGTGTGTTTAACAATGACTCAAAATGGGCTCCAGAAGGGGCACTTTTCTCTTTTAAGCAAAAAGGACTTTTCATCATGCACCACTAGGGGCTCTATCTGTGCACATCTCTGGCAGAGTCTCTATAAATCTTCCATCTTAAAACTCACTCGTCACTTTTTCTGCGATATTTCTTGAGGTAAGTGAGGTAACTATTGTTGGAGTTTTGTGTTTCCTGGTTGGTGAGGTGAGAAGTTGCATATACAGTGGTCCCTCGGTTTTCGAATGTCCCGGAATTCAAACAAATCGGAGTTTGAACAAAAATTTTGAGATGTTTTTGCTTTGGATTTCGAACGAAAATCCAGCCGGGCACCTCTTCACTTCTGGAGAGACGTCACTCACTCAGCAACCCCTCCCACATGCAGCGGCCACACACATAGAGGAACAGCCACCTGCAGCAGACACTCTACATTCACTCCTACAAAAGCCGCGTCTCGCTTATCGAACGGCCGTCTGGAACGGATTGTGGTCGAGAACCGAGGTTCCACTGTAATTACGTGTTCAAGCAACTCTTCCCGTAGCACCGCCTTACAATGGAATCCAAGACCGAAGTTCGTTTTAAACCACCAAAACAAATCCAACTCAGTAATGACTGATTTAAAGGCACACAGCCAGTCAGTCCAATAGCAACCACGGCAACTGCTTTGTCTGTCCTCCCACGTCGTATGTGATCTGCAGCCTCTTGACTGAATGGTAACAAATGATCATGCTCCCAGCTGCTTTCCGCCCGGCTGGACCTGTCTAGGGCGCCTGGCTAGAGCTCCCACACAGACCTAATGGTGGGTGGACGACATCTGGAGACGGCCTGCCCCATTATGCCCTCCTTCAGTAACCAAGAATACAACAACCGCAAAGACGAGTCACTCTTATATATGTGGGGTCTACTGCGGAAGGAATACGTTTCACGAATGTTTGACCAAAAGGGATGAACGCATCATTTAAAAAAAAGCTTTGTAAACACGCACAGTTTGAAGTCTTCAGAAATGCTGTCTGTGCCTTTTAAGCCCATAACAACAGGAGTGAGAACAAAGAGAAAGAACTGCCCAAGACAACGTTGAATGAGGCTCATCCATCGAGATGTGGGGTACAGTCAGTGGTCAGTGAGATCAGATGAACTAATGAGGCACGAATGAGGGACGAAAACAAAGTCCATGGGAAGACTGACCACAAGAGCACATCATGACAGTGTTTGACACTGAAACATCTTGTTGTCTACAACTGAGGTGAAAGTACATTTGTCCTCCTAAAACGATTCACCCACACAAACACACCCAGGGTAAATTTCTCTACTGAAATTATACATGCATTTTTTTAAATGTTCTGGTGGGCGAGTATTTACATACAATCATCAACATTAAAATCACTGATATAAAAGTCAATTTCGGTGAATAGGAAGGATTTTCCTGGGGTCAAAGTGGGATTGGTTGCCAATAAATGGCTGAGCTTTTTGATTTAATGGACAATAAAAAGTGAGCCTGTGGGCTGGGAGCAGGTGGGTCCATCACAGAAAAGGTTCTGACCTTTAGGAAAGTATGAATAAAAAAGGTTATTTGACAAAGGATCGAGGAGAGCTGGATAAAACTCTTTTGTTTGTTAAATAATCGCTCATCTGTTTTATTTTTTATTTTGCAAAATGGCCAAAAAAAAGTGAGCAAAACTGCTCCCTCCACTTAAATGAGAAACAAGAGAATTCCCATTTGAGCTCATGTCACCAGGAAAAAAAAGACTGCCATACAACAAATACGATTTCTCAGCCTTCTCGCAAAACAATCCTCTCAATCTTAAATGAAATTACATTTTTCACTTTTACATTTTACAACTGACTCATGACAATATTGCAGCTACAAGCTAGCATTGCTTCAATACAAATTCTTTCACTAATTCAACATATTTATCCGCAGTCTGGCCATGTTTGAGCTGGCTGTTACCCTGACTAGCCCGTGAAATTATTCTCTTACAGTAAGCAGACTTGAATTCCAAAATCGCACGGCAAACAAATTTCCACTTCCGCTGCAACAAACAGCGACACACCGACCACCGCACTGTCACTTGAATTAGCCTGAAGTGTCTGTTATTCAGTGGAGTGTGAAAGGCAGATGACCCCTGTATATTCTTTCAGCATGAGGGGAGCAGGCTACAATGAGCGAATTGCCACTAAAGTGGGTCCGGTGCATCTCTCCGGGGGCGTCTGTGTCTCCAGAGACACATCATCATTGCTGTGATAGTTTCTCACCTCAGCTCCAGCTCCTTGACAGGTGACTAAGAAAGACACACAGCTATACTCCCTCTCTCTCTCTGCTGGAGACAGCTGAAAGCCAGGTCCTTGAATACAGTACAAATTCAAACGCGAGTCTGATATTGATTCTGGAACCCGTCTTTATGATTATTCTTAAGAAGACGAGTCCTGCACTTTGGGCACATGAAGTGGACGTTGTTAAAGCTGAACAGAGGGAGCGTTGAGAAGTAAAATATTCCATTCAAAACAAGGTTGTCAGATTTCATCACATCTTTGAATTTATGCATTGTGAAGGGGAAAAAAAACTGAACGCTGTAATCAACCCATTACCATGATTGCAGGAGCATTCAGTCGGAGGATGTTAGACTTTGGCAGGTGAGGCGGAGGCATATGGAAACAGCCAAGAAAAAATATTGGCCGAGGACAAACTATTTATGTGGAGGCAGATCTGAGAAAATGGCAGGCCTGTACCTGTCTACGACCTCCCTAAGGGTTTTACCAGACATGAATCCTTGCTTTACCCACTTGGCTCCATATTGCTCATGCCCCTGTTGTATTCTGTTCCCTGACTCTTGAGGCTCGGTCCAGACCCAGGCCGCACTAGACAGAAACATTCTGACTCCCAAGACGTCCTACATTGACGCTGAAGTCGGCCTTCCGCATTGTATGTTGCAGCATAAGTGTTCTCCTGCTGTGAGAAGTTCCAAAAAGAGGGGTTGGTGTTGGGAAGCGTGTGGGAGGGAAGTCGCCATGACTAATGTACGTGATCATTTCAGGTGTTATAAGTGACACAACTATGTATTCAGAGTGGGAGAAGTGCCAAACCCTAACCTCTATATTTCTTTTGCACGACGCATGGCATCAGGCTGTGCCACTGATGGTGTAACAAAAAATAATGGACTAAAGACAAACGTTTTATGTGCAGGTATGTCTCAGAAAATGGCAACCCTGTCCCTGTCTATGACCTGCCTCAGGGTTTTTATCAGACATGAATCCGTCCAGACCCAGGCTGCACTAGAGCAAAAGATTATGACTCCCAAGACGTCAAGCAGCGACTACTGCGACCTATGTTGACGCTGAAGTCGGCCTTCCACAGTGTATGTTGCAGCAACCCTGTCCCTGTCTATGACCTGCCTCAGGGTTTTACAAGACATGAATCCTTGCTTTACCCACTTGCCACGAATGTTGGCTCCACATTGCTCATGCTGTTGTTGTATTCTGTTGCTTCTGTTGTATATTATTGGCTGTGCTACTGATAGTGTAACAAAAAAATTGGACTCAAGACAAGCTCTGTATGTGCCTTAAATAAACGTGCCTTAATAAAAGGCTAGTGCTTCACCACTAGTCACCATATGACGCCTTTGTACTGCGAATGTGTTGGCTGGAGTGCATGTATTTCAAAAGCAGTATTCCCTCCAGTGGAGCTAGTCAAGGTATGTAGGAGGAAGTGTACTGTACGTGTGTCTGCTAAGGCATTTGCTACTGGGACCCGACCTCATTAGCTGCACCCGATCAATGGAAAAATTTCCCACATGAGATGTTGGCGTTTGGAGTAACACTTGTGAAAATTTGGCGCAAATTACATCCTTTAAATCAGGGGTCAGGGCCCACAGGCACCAATGGAGTTGCCCACAGGCCGTTAAAAAAACATTGACATACATAATAGTAATTTTCATGGAATAACAATCTTATGTTTGATTTTAATTTGCACCATTGTGAAAAAATTGTGAAAGTATTTGAGTGGAATATAAGTTTATCAACCATTATGTAATGTGATTTCAGAAGACAATAACAATTTTTTTTAGCTGTATTTTTTTGCAGAGATTTTTCAGGGCCAGCAATTTGGTCCGGTGCTCGTACTGACTGGGACTGACATTCACCCAATCCCCCATGTCTCCAAGAGTGAAACAACCAAAGGGTGGGACAGAATTTCCAAAGGTTTCAACATTTATCTTGGATTTCTGTATTTTCAAGGCATGTATTTCAGGTCCTGTAGCACAAAATAATACGTTTTAGTTTCATGAAGATCCCTGGTCTTTTAAAAATGTTTTTAAAACAGTCACTGTTTTGATTTGTACAGGTCCCTAAAAATTATGAATTATATTCATATATAGTTTAATAATCCCAAAATAATAAATACAGTGGTGCCTCGGTTCTCGACCACAATCCGTTCCAGATGGCCGTTCGAGAAGCGATTTGTTCGAAATCTGAATGGATTTTTCCCATTATAATGAATGGAAAAAGAAACAACGCGTTCCAAGTCTTAAAATAGTCTTTTGTAGGAGTGAATGTAGAGTGTCTGCTGCAGGTGGCTGTTCCTCTATGTGTGTGGCCGCTGCATGTGGGAGGGGTTGCCGAGTGAGTGACGTCTCTCCAGAAGTGAAGAGGTGCCCGGTGCGTGTCCAGCTCTGAATGTGCGCTTCTGTGCAGTTTGGCTGTGACAAAGTCATAAACCAAGTCACACTCTGTCCCAAACTCGCCTCATCCCTGTCCCAGCTCCAGCCCACAACAGGACATCAAACCCTCGAGTCAGAGGTGTGGAGAGTGAGCACCTCCCCCGTCACACTCTACTATGGTCCTCTGTGGAGACAGGAAAGGTTATACACATCGATATAAAGAAAAAACGTTATGTTTTTTTCCAGCTTTTTTCAGGGCATTCGAGTTCTGGATTTTCGTTCAAAATCCGAAGCAAAAAAATCTCGAATTTTCTGTTCGAAGTCCGGGACGTTCGAAAACCGAGGTACCACTGTAATTCCATGACATAGTATTTTTATTATTGTACCTGTCTCACATGCTTAAAGGGAAAAAAGTAGCCATTTCAAAGTAAAAGTTGACACCAGCCTGATGAGGAATGAAAGCCGCTCCAAATGTTTTTTATAGACTCAAGCAGAGTAGGATGTTGTGTATTGATTCTTCAAAGCTTCACACGGAGAGCATCCTCGTGCTCAGAAGTTTCAGTAATGATCTCCCAAAATCGGTGTATGACTGCGCTCACCTGCGCTTCCCAGCCAAACTATAATGCAACAGTCGATCTCGTGCCCCTAATTGGTGACTATTTAAAAATCCATGGCTGCTTTGATGTCTGCACCTCACTCACTTCCTGAGCTCCGTCTCTGCAAAGCTCCATTCAAAGCTTCCACCACGCGGCGTGGAATTATGCGCAGCTCACTGACACATGATAAAGAGCCCTCCCTCGGCTGCTGTGTACATGTGAAAGGAAGAAGAAAGGTTTAAACATTTCCTGCTCTCAGATGAATCACCTGTGCATTGTTCCATAATTAATGAGCCTATAAAGAGACCGAACAAAAGGAAAGGATGAAGAAGCTGCTTCTGCTGGATCCACAAAGGTAATTATCATCACTCCTTCAGCCTGTTACAGGGCAGCTTCTTCCAAATAATTGCCTCTTGCCCCCACTGGGGCCAGGCCCGTCCTGCGTTGGCTTGTTTACTCACCGAAAGGTAGCACGGAGTTAGTTATATTTAGATGTTTTCAAAGACTCGGCAACAACCCTGCGTGAGGTGAGCTGCTGAAGTCTTGAAGAATTTATTACATTCCATCACAAAAGCTCCCCATATCGATACAAACACGTGTATTACCATGGCGGCATGGGTGTTTTAGAATGAAATGTTCATGGATCCACAGAGGATTTCACGGACACGAGCCATTCATGAGTGAAAATGTGGCTGTATATATATTTGTCACATCCCCTAAATTTAAGAAGGAAAATAAATGTGGTTCATACATCACTGTGTCACGTTTCATTTCTCTTGTGCTTTTATTTTGTTATTTCCTGTGTTCCTGTGTGTAATTTTCCTGTTCCTTCTCTCTCTTCAGCCTCACAGCAGCGCTGACCAGACTCCACTGATTTCTACACCTGGGTTCCAATCTGCACTGCCAGATGGTTGCTTCGCGTCCTCACGGTAAACTCTCTCTCGAGTTCCTATTGTATATTTCTAAATTCTGTGAGTGCTGGATCTTCTTTCTGCCGCCTCCTTAGTTTGTTCTCCTCACTCAGTTTTATGTTTCTTGCTATTTGCTTGTGTGTGAGTGCTTTGTATAACTCACCTTTCGCTTTCCTCTCGTCATAGTTATTTCCTTGTTTTGAGTTCTCGTGACATTGTTAATAAACCTTGTTAAATCTACCCTCGATCTCCATAGTCTTTTGTCAGCCTGCAACAATCTGATCCCATAGAAAGCCATGACACACCCGTCTATAAGCCACAGGTGCAGAGGTGCTGTCTGCACTGTAGAAATGTCAGTGGTGCACCCAGCTTAAAATGCATGTAGAGCACTTCTAAATTAGTTTTCAAAATGGGGTGCAGCATTGAGACTGACTCGCAAAAACAAACTGAGCAATGTTCTGAACTTGAATCATGAACTCCTCACATCTTTTATTGACATTAAAGCTCTCCAAATATGCTGTTTTCTCGTGGTCTTAAAAATTGTCTCTATTTGTGATTGAGTTTGACACCATAGCATGCAAATCTGTGAATTGGCAGGGAACAATGGGAGGTTGTTTGGAAATGGAAATGGAAAGCACAACATAAGTAAGAACCACACATCTTCTCAAGTCTTAAACAGAATAATAGTAAGTCAATGACTCACCATCCTGTACTTGTATCCCTGGCAGACCACAGTGTCACATAAGTACAGTGGAATTGTTGAATCGTGAATGAGGGGCAAAATAAATGGGCCTAAATGCTCAGATCTGGAATCACTGGATGTGTCACGCAAGCATATCTGGGTTAATATGATGAGCAAGTGTGCACGTTTTGATATTAAACTGAGTCATATTCAATGATGACTGCGCTACTACATACAGTGTTGGGCTTCAAGAAGCTCAACGGAACCACAGCTGCACTTCACGTCTGCATTCTGATCCAGTAACTCTTGAGAGCAAGTGAAATGTCACAGGAGGATTGGAGGGAAGACGAAATAAAAACAAAACAACCTTGACCAAAGCAGATGGGAGCGAGTGACCAGTCATTAATGTCGCCGCGGTCGCAGTAGAGTGAGTGGAGTTGCAGAAAGACAGAGCCATCTGTACTGTAAATACGACATTTGGTCTGTAGATTAAGGAGTGAAGAAGTTTATAGACGAAAGAGTGCCTCAGTAAGTACTAAATTACAGCGACAAGATGGTTTTTCACTGCTTTATATTGGTCTCAAATAGGAACAAATGTGAGCATATTTAATAAGAAAGTCAACGCCGAGCGTCCCAGTCCAAATGAAATAATCATATCTCAGATGAATTCTTTAACGCATATAATTTCCATTTAGGCAAACGATATAGCGATAACCACTCATCTTGAATCTATAAATTAAATATGAAGTCGGAGCCAGTTAGTATAGAAAGACTCGGGGAGCCGAGGAAGCGGTCTTTAAAAAAAGAAACTGACAAAAGAGTCGATGGTGAGAGTCAATGATGTTGACATGCACGTCCAATGTGACGTTCTGAAGATTGTCAGCTTGGGTTTCAGTGGAGTTTTCCAAAGCATGGATGCGTTCATGATTCAGATTTACTTGATGATACGGTCGAGATGACAGGAAATATCAGTGTGATCCAGGCTAATTTAACTGTCGACATCAAACGGTGCGGCTGTCTTGCGCCATGTGTCACCTGTGGTTTTTAATGGAGGAGTCCCTGCGGAGAGGTGCTGCAGCAGAAGACAAGCAACACTTAACTTTGCTCATCGCTAAGAAACTAAGTGCGTACGCAGCAAAGACATTATAGAAAGAGACGCAAGGTGCATCAAAATATGGCAACCACGGAGGGTCGTGTTGTGTGTGGTGGTGAAGCATGTTGGATTAGTCGTGAAGGAGAGGCTGAAGGGTAGAACTCTGGATTTATGGGTCAAATCTAAGTACCTAAGTACATACTCTAACCTTCGGTCACAGGCGAAGGTCGCGACAGAGTAGGTGAATCACTGGTGAGAATCCACGAACCCAACTAGCATCCATTTGGAGGCCAGCCAAGGTTTCAAAGCAACCAATCTTTTTGAGGAGTTTGTATATTGCTCAGGTTTCCTCCCACAATCCAGAGTGATTCAGTGATGGCTGTAAACCGACCATGCAGTGTGAGTGACTTGTGGTCTGTCTACAGAATACGTGAGCTGTAGTGGACTCACATTTTATTTTATTTTATTTTATTTTATTTTATTTTATTTACAGCACTCCGAAGCACTTTCCGAGTTGGTGGGATCCCCTCTGACCATGGCAATAAATTTGATTCTGATTCTGATTCTGACATCATTTTGAAAACCGAGAGCGCCACCTGCTGAGCTCTGAAAATGAGGACACTGTTTCATAAAGCCCATCACCTGTCAACATCAATTCCCTGGCATATCATGGACCAATTGTGAGATGTTCCATTGAGGCGTCCTGGCAACAGTGAAATTGCAGATCCATGCTGCTGCTCTGACATATGAGGTGGGCTTGGCACCGTCCTGTCATTTATTCCACTCACTTGTATCTCCATCTACAGAGATGGATAAGTAAATGTTCAATCTAAGGTCACAAGGTTTTCAGCGGTATTTATGAGTGTTGTGCCGCCGGTTGTCAGCTGCAGCATTCTAAAGCTTGATTTTTTTTCTGTAAAGTAAAATACTCACTGAACTTATACATCTTTGGAACACTTTATTATCAGTCAGAGTGGGTTTTTGTAGACAGAATTTACAATCTTTGGTGGGTAGACCACTCACATAGTTTGACAAACAAAGGTACACCGGCAGACTTCTGTTGCCAAATAGGTAAAAGTAATGTGAAATAAGTCAAGTAGTGCCAGTAGAGCAAGTGAGAACACAACACATCTTACATCAAGCAGGATGAGATAAAGACTGAAAATATCTCATCCTGAATAATAACGCCCACAGGATTCTTAACATAAAAAATATGAATATTTAGCACTAAAGTTAATGGTAAAATAACAATGAAATTCAAACAAAACTGTTACTAAAAACACAACGTCTAAGTTATTACTTGTTTAAAGAAATTTTAAAAATGCATTATGAATAAATAAATATTTTTCAACACTTTCATTCCAGAAAATGTTGCATTAAAGAATCTGCTATTCTCGATATATATGGAGCTTTCTTCGCGACACATTCCACCTTGCCGGGCTCGTGTGAGCGTGAGCCATGAAGGTCAACAGTTGATAAGTCTCTTAACCCAAAGATGACCTTGTGGCTGCTAGTTTAACTTTAGGGACCTCACAGCGGTGGAGGCAATTTGTCATGTTAGCAATATAAGCGGCAATTACCCTGTTCCTTGATGGGTATCATGTATCACCGACCGCCGCCACCTATATTTGGTCCGCACAAATCCCAGCTGATCCAAATGCATCCACCACTCTATATTCCAGACTGACCTTAAAAGTCGGAGTTCTTCCTCGGCAAAGTTAGCAAACCAAAACGCAGAATCATGATAAGAGACGATGTTTATTTCTGTCGAAATTAAACTTTATGAGTGGCTGTGGGTTTGGTCAATAATAAATTGATCCGAATAGTACAGTTTCAATATGTGACCAAGTGCATGTGACTACACAACGTTCCTGCGACTAATGTGCTGTAATCGATTTACCATGGCAATTTAAATCATGCCCGAGCCGTTTCTCCACACACACACACACACACACAGGCCCTGATACAACACCTTTGCAAAAGTGGGTTAAGCCTTTCTTTGCCTACTTTAGGACGAGAAGCATCCGTCATTGTTTTTCAGCTTTGTGATAGAGTTGCACTGGTTTTGCAAGAACTGCATCAGGGTTTTAAAACCTGTTCATGCAATGGCTTACATAACCTTAAAGGGGTTCTATTGTGTGTTTAGTTTTTGTTCTTCTGTATACAAATCCTCCTTTTTAGAGGCTTCGCATCAAAACATTTTAAATGATTTTGTTTTTCAAGTTATTATTGGGCAGAATGGCACCCTCCATTAAGCAAAGTGCAACAGACTCCAGTTAAGTTGGATTCAGACCAGGATGGGAACATAAAAGTTCAGATCCATTGAGCATGGACTGGGCATGTGGGGTACTCGGTCATGTCAGTGAAACGGTCTGTGAAATGTTTGTTGGCCGGGGAGAGGGTCGTGTACTGTGGCTGTGGCTTGAAAAACAACTGAGCCTTGGATGCGTCTTCAGAAAAGCCAAAAACACTCCTGCTGCTTTCGACCAGGTCTGTCTGAGCCATTCTCACATGTTGACCATCATCATGAGGACGTAACAGTGTCGGCAGCCCTTCAACGGGCTTGAAAGGTCGGGTTTTGCCATGGGGTGTTGAGGTTGTGCTCTAGGAAAAACTGTCACATGGGATAGATGGTACCTGGAGTCTGACTCACAGTGTGAATTATTCAACATTTAGAGTCAAGTTCGAGTTCTGAATTTTTGTTTGAAATCCGAAGCAAAAAAATCTAGAATTTTTTGTTCGGATTTCGAGACGTTTGAAAACCGAGGCACCACTGTACAACTGTTTGCAATCCTTGAATTGTGGTCCAAATACAGGCAGAGTGGACTGTACTGAAAAGGCACACGTAAAATCATGCTTCAATCGTAGGTAAAATAAACATAGGCACAAATCACAATATGGGTTGAAATAGGGAGCTTTGTGGAGGTCTGTTCTCCCCGACTGCTTTCCTAGCTTATATGTGTAGCCATCTTTCATGCGCGGCACTCCACACCAACTGGGGTAAATATCAGCAGCCAAACATACCGTTTCCACATAAAGGAATACACACCATCTGTCCAGTTCTGCAGCAAAGCCAGCAGGCTTTTCATTCTCTGCCTCTCGGTTGAGAACTGGAGTGATGTCTTTCCCATTGGGATCCCAGTGTCAGGCCGTGATGTATCATTTTCCAGCAGCTAGAGATCTGACCTGGCCGCAGGGGCAGAGTAGCCCCCCCGGCAAGAACACTAATCTGAAAACACAAATGGGAGACTTTGCTTTGTCTTTACTCTCTGATAGATCGCATTTCGCAGGTGAGCAGGTTCTGATGTGCGTGTGACACAAACCCTGTGACAGGAACGTTGATGCATTTTTTTTCATTTCCTGTTTCAAGTATAGCCTGCGAGCAAAAATCGTCGGGCAGATCAGACGCTGATGTGTTGGTTCGGCGATTGATAGAGAGTCCATTGTTTTCCGGTGCTAAATATGCCCTTCTTTATAAGCGTTTTAAGATTTTCATTTTCATCCAGGTGTTGCACCAGCATTTTAATCCACTAGAACAAATAATCTCTCTGAACAAACCCACCCATTATGAACACTACAAACGTTTGTGGCGAAACAATTGTCGACTCCCATTTTGGATTCGAGAGATGAGTGCTAACTAGAAGAACTACATCGCATGCTGATCGCAGCAACCCTTCAACACGCCATCCAACCAATCCTTTCCACTAAACCAGGAGAACAGACGACACATCGGATCCTCTCTTCAGTCTAGCCACATCACCTCGGAGGAAAACCAGATTCCACCTCTTCAACTCGACAACACGTGTACTCCAGATGGTCAACACCCCCCTGGAGGAGCGCAGCTAATTTGAGAAATTGGCAAATTGTTACACAATCTGCATCAGATTAAACAATCGGCATGACACAGCCAAACGCGTCTTGAGTGGTTTTTTTTTTTTACTTGTTTCACAGATGTTGGCATGAGTCCAACTAACAAAATGATTAAAACAAATTGCTGCATTTCAAGTTTTCGCGACAGACGCAGCGGTGACATGGACACTTTTCCACCTCAGTCTGAATGAGTGAGATCCGATATGAGGTTAAACCTGCCCAGTTTTCCTGGCAGCAAGCATTTCATCAGCACTCTGAAGGTAAATAGCCATAGGCGAAAAAACAAGAGACACTTCCGCCACACCACTACCTCGATCTAACTGTAAACAAACCGGCACCTGTTACCTAGCAACACTATATAGCTAAGAACATTACATTATCCCATTTAGACATGTTTGTTTTTTGTTTAAGACATTTGTTTGACATTATTTTGATATTAACGTCCACCCACTGCAGTGAACGTTTTTGTTTGCGGAGGCTGTTGCGGTCTTTGTGTGCGGCACTGTAGCAGAGACTTGTGTCTGTTATGAATGGATTTTCTGCTCAAGTTAAGTCGGGTAAGCTTGTGCGGTGACCCAAAAAATGCCCTGAAGGAGAGACGATCACAGTCCCGATCAGTGATCGGCATTGGCCCTAGCTCTCGATACCATGAGTTCAATAAGGTCATTTCATTTCAAAAGACATATTCAGTCATCCAGATACACCATGTGATTATTATTATTATTACTATTATTATGTTATTATTACAGTGGTCTTAGTAAAGGCAGCAAGTACGGGCAACATGATGGTCGCGCCAGGAATTTTCAGAATATTTGTGTATGTCCAGAACAACGTCAACATCTGCTTCTTGTCTGCTTTCTGAAAACGTCATTGCCGGCCATGATGGAGTTTGAGTCACTTTGCTGACAGTCCAATAGAAAACCACAGGGAAAACACAACATCTCTGACTGGAACTTAGAACTTAGACGAAAGAGAATACGAACCCAGTAAGGCCAGAGTAGTAATGGGCTGATGGGGCTTCATGAAACAGTCTCCTTAACTTCAGAGCCCACTAGATGGCACTCTCTGCTCTAAAATGGACGTGAACTGCTATTGTCATGAAACCTCTCATCGTTTTTTAAAGTGAGAGCGCCACCTTCTGAGCTCTGAAAAAGGCCATCATTACTGCCAAGATATAACTGTGTGACGACTGCATGGACTTTTATGCTGATGACAGAATTCAAACAGGAAAGTGAGCGACAAATCCAGGTTCTGTAGAAGCGATTGTCATCGTAAAAAATATTTAAGGGCAAAGATAAACAATCCTCTTGACAACACAAGCAGCAACAGTTGATACACTTTCCTCATCAATGTCACCCCTTCATTTGGTGAGCATGACGGATGAGGTATTTTAAACTGTGGTGTCAGTGAAAACGGTAATTCCAGGTGACTTGTCTGAATCATTTTCGAGGGATCTGGCAACGCATTGCGTCATTTTAAAATAGCATTCACAGTTTCAACTAAACCCTGAGTCGGAACTGAACTCACACCGAAGTCTGCTTATTCTCAAAGTTGTTGCCATGTGTTGCATCAGCCCGAAAGTGGCACCTGGGTCCCCTGCTGGGTTTTGTTTGTTTTGTCATCACAAATAACCTTTCGACAACGTCAGAAACGTGTTTTCGTCCAACACATCTAGGAATGGAAACTGGAGCTCCAGGTGCCTTGTAGTTCACAACCCCAGTTATCAAGCTTAAGGTAAGGCAATAACTTGTTAATGGCGTCGTATTTCAAGACGAATCATTCCCGTCTCTAAACAGCTCTGTGTAGTCAGGATGAAATTTATTCAGAAGTCTCATTCACAGAACTTGATGCAACACTGCAGCAATCGTCCCTCATTGGCATTCAGACAGCCTCCACGTTTCAATCTCTGACCTCATTGGCTCTGACAGTTCAAGACTATTTCTGTAACAGATGACACCAAGCGACACAAATTCTTCAACCTCTGAAACGGGCGAGTTTAATGTGTCGCCAGCGTATTACGACCAGACAATCAGCTTATTTCCCTCCATTCACGCCAACTGTAAATACACAAATGGAATTCTGGACTTTTATCGGAACGCCATCGTGTGCGTCAGTGCGCGGAATGGAGCAAAAAATGGCTTTGGTTATGAACGGCGCCGCCACCCTCGGCTGACAGTAATGCCTTCAGATGCAATTATGGGGTTAATGATGGACTGACTGCCTGAGAAAAAAAAAAAAAAACGTTTTACTTAATTCAGATAATTTAGTTCGCATTCACTACGTCACTTAGTCATGAGCACGATGCTGTTCTTACAGATGTTACTGCTTCTTAATGTGCTGCGCTAATCTGTCATGTATTTTAAGACACTACCAGCTAGCAGGGCGCTGTTTTTTTTGTTTTTTTTTTAAGAAAAAACTAGAATACCTACAAGTAAGAAAATGAAGGCCACAGGGGGAAAATGAAATTGGCAATTGAGTTACTGTGACCTGGACACGCAACCCAAACAATAACGGAGTTACCAAGTACACTCAGAGTAGCCAGGAAAACAGCAGAGAGACAGCATACAAACTGAAACAGAATTTTTGTTTTGTTTAGGGGTTTTTTTAAATCCTAAAATACATCTGCCAAAATCAAATCAGATTGTCAAGATTCATCTGATTCAACGTTTTAAAGCAATTCAAATATTTACAACAGAGAATGGCAGATCAAAGCCCAATATACGTTTTACGAAAACTGCATCAGATCTCTGCTCCAGAAGGCTACTGACCTTCTTGGCGCACTGGAAAGTCCCCTTGTCTTATATACTGTAGCAACTCCAGTAGTCCAGGTTCCAATGCACAAAGCTTCCTTATTATTGCAGCTACAAGGCAGGTCTGTTTATCGGATTTGCATTATGATAAACAGCGCCGGAAAAGAGTTCATCCCATGCATTCTACTGTGTGCTAATGGCAGGTACCATCTTCTCCAGAGCTGGAAGGAGCTGGTTCTGATAAGAGCCACCTGGGTCCGGAACAGGGATGCATGCCTTGTGGTCATTGCCATGGTTACGAGGGAGCCAGCTGGACCAGGACTGGCGTCAACAGCGGAGGACCAATCGGACGAGGACCACGTAGAGGAACTTTTGTGTATAAAGGGTCAAGACCTCAGATACTTTTTTGTCGCTCTACCGGACTACTGCTCAGGCTAAGTCAGGTGTAGCTGCTGACCCAGAGCTCTGCGTATGTATTAGACTCCTCTGTCAGGGAACACATTTCTTGGATATAACTTGCTGGGTTCATGGTAGTCATTCTCACGAGTAAACGGACGTGCGCAGGTACACGGGAGGTGTATTTCCAACACAGGGCTGGTCAATAATAACTGGTTCATTTTGTTTTTGTTCAGTTCTTCTTGTAGACAATAAGCAATATAGAACAGCAGAAACAAATGGTAATATTTGACATGATAATACTATTTGGAAACATTTATTTTTAGCACGCCTGCTTTATTAATATCACACGCCAAGCTCAACTCATAAACCAGTCCCCAAAACAAACACATTATTCAGGGAAATTCCTCTCCATGAAAAGTGTTTATTACTCCACAAAGACTGTCGAACCCTGGACAGAATAAAACATTTTATTAGTCCGGGTGATGCACTTGTCACCGTCATTTGTGTTAATATGGACCTTGAACCGCACATCATGACCACAGACAGTTAATATTCAATTAATCCCAGAGGAGATGAGCTTTTTTTGATATTAAAAATTGGTCTGAACTCAAATTTCCGGCTCGAACAGCAATCTAACCATCTTCAGGATCGACTGCATAACAGTCTCGACACCCCTGAGCTCCTCTGAAAGGCTGGAATAGGAGGCATAACAGAATCAGAGCGCCTGACTGCAGCTCAGCGCACGCACAGCAATCCACCTTTTTCAAATCGCCACGGCACAATTCAATTGTATGTCATTGTAGGACACAGCACAAAGGAAGTCATTCGATGGCCTTGAAAGGCTGTTGAGCTTCGAGGTGCTGGGTCAGAGTTTGAAAGCAAATAATTGAAGAGTCTGGTGACACATTTGGCAAATGACCAATTGTTCAAAATCCATGGACTCATTCAGAGTTTTGAGGAAACATTCACTGAGCTCAGGATCTCCACAGATAAGGCTTTGGTAAATGTGTGGACTGGAATGTGACCACTTGTCACAGCCAAGTGCTTAGCTCTCCAAAAGCCTCCTGAGCTGCTTCTTTGGGATCCACACCAGCCACTGAAGTTAGATTTGATCCACCGGCACAGAGATCTCCAATGTTCCAAATTTACCAGCCCATCTACCCTGAGATTTGGGTCAGTGAAATGTAGAGACATCCGTGCCTGGACAGTTTCTCAAAGATCAGGAGAGTGACTCGGTCAACCAGAAGAAGCTCAGGATGAAACAGCTGCTGCTTTACATGGAGAAAAAGCAGTGGAGGTGGCTCAGGCATCAAGCCAGGATACCACCCCACAGGCACCTGGAGCCCATGGAGAGACAGAGCAATAAAAAAGGTGGACTTTTTAGAGGGATCAATAAAGCAAATTAAATTTAATCTTGTTGCAATTTAAGGGTTCAAGTCGCAGTTTTTGAATTTGCCCTTGAAGTATTTTCATTGCACAAAATGAAATATTTATATTCAGGGTAGCGACCTCGTGATGTGTATGAGAGTCAAGGTGTTGAGTTGTCATTCAGTAGAAGAGACATTTGTAGAAAGCGACTCAACACACCAGTGTGGAGGTTCAAAATAAGAGAGCAAACTAGATCCGAAGGGAAATCCAGCTCATAAAAGTTGTATACAGTATGTGTTTGTCACTAATCCTAAAGTAGGTGTCGGCGGATCTTAAAAATTTAGGAAGATGCTTTCTTCGATCTCGCTCCTCACCTTAACTTCCTGAGGATCAGGACTGCCCTTGTGCTTTGCGCGTGCGGTGCATTTGTAAGGTTGAGGGTTGAGGATGAAAGAATTGGACGCGGGTGTATTAGACTTCAACAACACTGCTGCTAGGTAAATTTATCCTTGTTGAGATTATTTTTAGTCCAACGTTATTGCCGAAACTGCAGGAAAAATACGGTTTAGGAAAAGGAGCTGCATGTGAGATGACTTGCTCCATTTCTAGGTGGCGTCAGAAGTAGGATTGATGGCAAGTCAGATTACTCCACTCAACTGTGCTACTGAAGACATGATGGAATGTCACCCACCAAAACAACACAACTGGCCTTCAGAAACACGTGTGCAGCAGCGGATAATCCCAAAATATCATGACAATTCTACGTTATTCCTCAGGAGCCGCCCAGATTTTCCAAAGCCAAAATGTTCCACATGAGATACGAGACAAATGAAGCATCATTTTCAGCAGATATTCATATCTAGTATGAGCTCATGGGCGGATAATGAAAACCTGAAAATATCAAATGCAGTCATGTCTCCCGATGGAGCTCATTTAGACAAACATATGTCATTTTAAAAACGTTTTTAAGCGTATGAGATATATGCCAATGATCCTGAGTACAAAAAAGAAAAAGGGGATTTATCATCATCACCACAAATTAAGCGTTTCGCTGCCATGAATTCATTTTAATAAGATTCATAACAAGTGTGCACATTGTGTAATGAAAGTGCAGCCTCGTGGTCTCACTGAATAAATTCATATTGATTGCATTAATGCGGGAACGAAACACATATACTGCATTCTCCGACGCTAATTGGTTTGTTAAATAGACCATATTTCCATGGAATCTGTGCTTGTGTTAACCTTCTGGGTTTGTATAGAATTACAACCCGACCTCAAGAGGAGTTTGTGCCTGGAGCTGGATGCAGCCTGTATCGCTGAGGTTGTTTCTCTGGACGTGACCTGCGTCGTTGCTTGAAGAGGAGTCTACAGGAGGTGGGACGTAAATAATACACGGCGAATACTAATGTTACTCGCCAATAAAAGCTTATGAAGGGATGCAGAAATGTGAGGGAGTGGGCTGGGTGGTATCGACGTCAAGAGCCGCACTTATTCTCCCAAACCGTACTTTAATTTATCTGCATCCACCACGGAGCTAAAAGGAAAATGTTATCTATAACATCATGAGGGTCTACAGCATCAAAAACGTGTTCAGATTAAATAAACTGCACCTGAGCTCTTGCTGATCTTGAGTAAAATATTTTCCCTCCCTCTGAAGTAAACATTCTCATGCTACAATGTGTCCATAAATCCCTTGTCAGTACTAGTGTATCACGAAACACTATTACAAGGTCGATGAAACAGTCTCATTCATCACTCAGTCAATTTTCAGAGGCCACTAGATGGCGCTCTTGGTTTAGAAATGATGTCTGCTAGTTGCTCAGGTTCTAACATGTCACAGCAGACGGTGCCATTTTGTGGCCTCGGAAAATCCGGTCAGTATTTCATGAAACCTCATCGACCCATCAGTATGGATCTAACCAGTGTGGAAGTTGGTCCCTCCAGAGGTCGGTAGTTTGTAAAGTCTTGCTCCGTTGAAGGCGCAAAACTTGGGCAAGAGATGATTCCTTGGGTCTGCTGAAGGTGGCAGCAGTGAGACGTTTAGGATTTCTGGGATTAACAGAGTGACACGATGCCGAAGTGTGGCTCCCGCCTCATGACCCTGCCCTCACCCTCGGAGAAGCATGTCAGGCAAATTGGCTATGAAGGCGATTCCACTTGTACTTACAGCTAGTGATGTGCTGTTGAGGCTTCATGAAACAATGGCCTCATTCTCTGTAGGTGGCGCTCTTTTTTAAAAATTGAAATGCTAGTACAAAACCATAGATTTTAGTGGGCTCTGAAGATGGGGTCAACGTTTCATGAAGCCTCACCCATCACTACTTACATTTGTGTCGCTGGCATTATGAATAAGAATATTCATGCCATATGCACGGTATGTGTCAATGTAGTCATTTAATATTAGAATAGTATTAAAAAATCATTCATAAAAAGGTTTGTAAAAAATCATATAAACTCATAATGGGAACTTGAGCAAGTGTTTCCAAACAAGTACTGCAGTATTCCAGTCTGACATCACATGGCTTTCACATTTGAGTAGTGTTTGAATTTTAGTGCTCATGTTCCGAAATGAAATCACATGTGTTATTAGTGTTAAAACATGGAATATGCTTTCTAATATTTTATAACAAAAATATGGTGCGACGGTGAGATGTCTGGCAGTATTTTCGTGACTTTTCAGTATCAGCACAAAGTCAGGGAGGTCTTTTAGTTTGGACACGTGGAGAGGAGAGGAATTCACTTAAAATGGAAACAAAATGAATGAAAGCAAAATCCATGTCACGAGCAACAATTTCAAGACAAAACGAAAAGTACAAAATGTATTTGTGACTCCTTTGCTGCAACCTAATTCACTTGCATTAAACCAGTGTATTGACAAGTACATCAACAGCAGGTGGCGGCGTGTTGGGCGCCGTATGTTCTTTTGTGAGAGCAACAGCGACAATGTATTCAGTGATGAAAAGTTTGTGCCTCTCATTGGTTTTCAATTAGCTTTTGTTGTTCCTGCCAACAGCAGCGAAAAGAACTGTGAAAGTATCTGATCATATTATAAGTATTAATGTTGAGTTTGATTTGAAGAAGTCTTGAAAACAACAACCAGCAAAAGGAAGATCATCCAAACAGTTGCATGCTCAAGAACTGATGTAAACCAGACACACTTTTGAGACTTGATCCAGATGAGATACAGAAGCAAAGCTCTAGAAACAGAAGCCGCCGTTTTATTTCTCCGTCTTGTGGCTGATGGAGAAGTTCAGCCTCCTTCCTGCATACAAACAGCTGACTGGCTGAACGTTCATCTGTTGAATGCAGCCGTGTCTCCTCAGTCTGTTAGACTGTCAATAAACTTTTCTGAATGTGTTCTCTTCAGTACGGAGCCCTGGACGTGACATGCATGACTTTATTTTTTTTGCCCGAGATAACAACTATCTCGAGATCATTTTTATCTCAAGATACAATTGTAAACATCAGCGCATGCGTAGCTGCCTCTCTGGCAAAGCATTTTGTATACGTCCTCCTGGAACCACTATGTCTGCCATGGCTCCGTAACTGTTTGTCAACGTTGTCAGTCACTGTCCTCAAGTCTGTGCGCTTTTAAGACAAGTGATCAAGTGCCTTCTACTCAAAATAATACTATATGTGGCTAAGATATACATATTACGCGTCTCTGGAAGCGACATGCATGACTTTATTTTTTTTTACCCCGAGATACAAATTATCTCGGGATACAAATTATCACAAGATAACAATAATCTCCAGATAAAAATAATCTGGAGATAGTTGTTATCTCGGGGTTAAAAAAAATAAAGTCATGCATGTCTCATCCAAAAAAAATAAACACATGCATGTTGCTTCCAAGGCTCCGTACTTCTGGTATTTTTTCTAAATAAATAAAATAAAATAAAAAACAATAAAAACTTAAATAAAAGAAGATCATTTGAAACTTTATTTTTATAAAATATTAATTGGTTCAGACTTGTCCAGGGGTTATTTTGATCACTAGTTCAGTTAATAAATCCTGTTTATAATGTTATTTCAATGATGAAAAAAAATTGAAAATAAACGCATAGAAACAGTGAGAAACAAAAAAAAAAACTAGAGAGAAAAAAATGAAAACAATCTGTCTTTAATATGTATTTTTCCTAAGACAATTTTTTAAAATAAAATAACATTAAATTATTGTGGAAAAAATATATTATTTATCACATTCTACTGTATATAATGTCATGGACTGAGATTATCTTTAAAAACAAAGGAAAGATGATTGAATTAAAAATAGTGTCAGTATAAATAATCTACTATAATGACGGACCTTCCTGACGTCACCTGAACTCAAGCAGTTTTATTTTTCATCCGCTGCTTCCACTGGCTGCCTTCAGCTTGCCTCTTTGAACCTCACTGCTTCCTCAGCTTCTCATTGTTCCATCAACCCTCAACCTCAGGAACAGCAAAGTGAAACACAGCCAAACAAGGTCCAAGGACAATTTTAAGGTCCCTTTTGTCGAATGCATGCTGTCTCCTGTCACGGCAGTTGGGAACCGATGAGCTTTGGCTCAGTTTTAATGATCTCACAGCAAAGCCATCCCTGCTTTCGATCCAGGTCAGTGCAGCGCTCTGGTGTGACATTTCTCCTTTAGTTATCAAGGCCATACAAGATACCAGATAAGAAAGGCCTCTGCATGTTGTACAATTTATTACAACCATAGAAATGAAACCAAAAGTCAAGAGAAAAAGAACAAGGATTCAGGTGAGCGCTTCTGAATCCAGTAAAATCCCTGGCTCGACGACAGTGTCTCGCACGCAGCTTCCAGCCAGGACTGACAAACTCTACCACTTCCATCGCTCATAAATAATCCAGACAGGCATGTGTTTGTCCTGCTGCTTCTCTATCTGCTCCCAGTGATTGTCCCAACTCTTCCCCGCTCTCTATTATTGCCCCTGTGCTGTCAGTCCTCAGAAAAAAAGGATGTTTACATGTCATTTGCAGTGTTTTACCTCCAACTGATCTGCGCTTTCACAGCGTCTGTCCAAGCGCTACGACGATCCGCACTTCAGAAAATCAATTTCACCCACTTCCGCAAGCACGTCTAGGGTAAAATTAAGCACGTGTTGTGTTCAGTCAGCGGTTTGTTTATTGAAAATGTGAAGAGCAAGGCGGAAAATGTGTTTGTACGTTTTGTGCTTCTTTTCATTTTTAATGCATTCAGAAATTCTAATAACTGTTTCTTCACTTGTTCCTTCTGCCGCGCTGCGCTTTGCCGTCACAAGTGTGAAATATCATTGAAATTAAAGGAAGAATGATGGCAACACATTGATCCACAAGTTGGACTTGGTGTCTATTTTGAGCCGAGACGCTACAGTTTTAATGGGCCATATTCGATGAACAGGTGGGCCCGTTTTGGCCCCAGGGCCTTGGGTTTGTTCTATGTTTTTTTTCTATCTAAACACCCATTAAAACGGCAGTAAAACTTCAAGTTATTCCTCATTTGAACAGCTAAAGATGAAGCGGTAAAAGGCATGCACCTCATGTCGCTGCTTGATATCGCGTGCTCCGACTGACAGATGAAGACAGAGCATATGCTCACAGCTCCGTCCTCAACTCGCACCTTCGTTTCACAGCCCGACAGAACAAAAATATTTTTCCTCCCTCAGTTTGCAGGATCACGCAGACAATCTGTGCTCACAGCGGTGAATGTGTGATGTTTGTTTTGGACTAACTCAATTTCCCAATATTAAAAACTCGCAACACCGGATAGGCTGATAATGAACTGTGAACTTCTTCAAGAAGTTTTAATAAGTAGCATTTTGAATAAATAAATTCATTATTACATTTGTATTTTATTTGTATTTTTATGATAGTTTCAGGTTAATCTTTTTACCCCCACCTAGAAGTTTATGCATGGAGATGGGCTGATGATGCTTCATGAAACAGTGTCTTCATTTTCATACCCCACCAGATGGCGCTGTCTACTCTAAAAGGTATGTTTTTACTGTCATTTGAATTAAACTGTACCTATTTATTTAAACAGAGGGCAGAACCTACTGAGCACGGAAAATGAAGGCACTGTTTCATAAAGCCTCATGTGTCCATCACGAATTATGTGGCCATATTTGTCTGTCTGTCTGTCCCTCTGTTTGACTTATGGAATAAATATCAACCAAATTTTGGAACCGTGATGAGATGATTAAACTTTGGTGAATACCTTTCAGATCCACAAACTTTTTGATAGATTTTGGAAGGTTTGTCACCCTCCGGAGAGCTAGAGGTTAGCGCCACCTGCTGTTCCATTGTGGTCAACAATATATAAAATGCTTTTTTTTTTTTATCTAGTAAATAGTAAATGCGGTGCAATGATATTAGGCGAAATAAATAAATAATAAAAATGTATAGAATATTAGTGTGGAATACCAGGAATGACAATATAAGGAAATAAAAGTGGAAATACAAAAAAATGCAAATAAAAAAATGATTATCCAGAAGCTTCAGCCTCTTCCTGGAAGCGATTGGCCAGCTATTCTGAAGGGGGCGTGGCCTCTTTTTCCAAAGCACTCTTGTTGAGGATAGACATGAGTGCAAAAATGTGCCAGAAAAAAAGAGTATATGAATATTATTTATTTATTTCCACATGTATTTCTGTTTTCATTTCCACATTGTGTATTTCCATTTACATCTCCACATTGATGTCAACATTGATGTCCTTATTTTGTCACTTCTTTTAGGAGTGTCGTAATTTGACAAATAAATATATTCATTTTGGATATTAATATCATTTTCTATATTCATATCCACTTGCTTGGGTGTCATACAGTGACTGTGAAGCAACACTGAATAGATAGAACATCAAGATGTGGAGACAGGGATTAAAAAAGATGACTGGCAACCTGTTTCAAAGGAAGCTCTTCAGTTTGGGGGTTTTTTTTGGTGTAAAATATTGGGTGGTTTTGCTCCACATGTAAACCAATCATGTGAAGTGGAGTGCGAGTAAGGAGACAATGAAGCATGAGGCGTTCAGCCAGTCAGCAGAAGCCCTGAGTAAAGTGCTTCACCTCAGTCTTCAAATGTGTTTCAGGGCAGACTTGTCACTCTCCACTCACAGGCTTGACGTGGAGATTGTTGAAAACAAGGCTAACTGTAACATCACTTTTATGACAGCTTCCAACTTTTCCATGTTCCAACACAGACAGGTTTGATTCATCATCTTTGTGGGGATAATGTGAATTCTGTGGACAACTGTACTTGCATTGTATCAAAGCCAGCATTTTTGCAAAGTGTAAAAGCAGATGGTAAAGAATTAATATTTTTAAAAGATAGGTCAGACATTAAACTTTACTTAAGTCATTTATTTAAAACATGACATAAAACATATTATTGAATGTGTGTATATAAATAATACATCGAAGTTCTAACTTTGATTTTAAACAGTTAATATATATTTTTAAAACATATCTCAATGTACGCATTATGACCTTAGGAGGGAATAACTTTAATCCTTTCATAAAGTAAACGCATGAATGTTGGAGGAGGAGGAGAGCAGCGTATCTGTCTTAGATTCGCACTTTCATTTTACAGTTCATTCACTAGAATAAAAGCGACTTACAGTTACAGTTTTTTCTTCACATTTTCAGGGGCTTTTTTACCCCCCAAAAATGTTCTACTCGGGGAGTGCTGAGACCAGCAGGATTACCTGCTGTCAAAAGTTCCCTTAACAGACAGTCGATCTATTCCAAATCAGCATCCTCCAATTTATATTTCTCTCCCATCGAGTGCCCAGTCTTCCAGTGCTATCACTCTGCTGTCCCTATTATGGTGCTTCCGAGCCACTCATCCCGGTCATAATGACCTCCTCGGGGACCTGTAGGCGCCATCTGCAATTCCCCGGCTGATTGGTGAAGGACCTTGCCACTTCGTGTGAAACAATAAAGAGCGGTGACAGAGCTGAGCTCCCACTGTGCTCTTTGATGGCAGCTCTGATACCACGGCCCTTAAAGACTCTCACACCGAGATGAAACGTCCAGTGAGGAGCAGGTTCGATGTCCACTCACAGGTGATTTATGATGAGAGCCAGCGAGGGTGGGGGGAATTGGTGTTGGTTTTAGGTCTCACTGTCTGGGCGTCCAGTAGATCAAAACAGTGTGTGGGATGTCTATTGGATCTGGACTGTGAAATCATATGGTTTGGCCTTCATGTGTTGCAGCAGGATACCGGACGGGGATGAAGTCTTCGCGGACTAAGTTTGGCGTAGCTCTCTAGAGAAGCTAGTGTCTGTAAAAAGCCAGTAAGCGAAGCGATGACCACAGCATGTGTTTCAGGCGTCTCCTCACGTCAAGTCAACACACACTAAACATTTCAATGACTGTGTAAAATGAGCAGTGGAGAAAAGTGACCCGGCCATGAACCGTTGTCGCTTACCTTTTGCGAGTTTTCACACTGGTGTCAACAGAAAACTAATGCCTAATGCTTGACCCTCAACCCTTCGAACGCCTCCATAAATATTTGCCGGCGAGCAGGAGGATTCTGAGATTGAGCTTGAAAACTGTCTTGCTCTCCCACTTTAGCACCGCATTGTTTCATGGCTGTAGGCTTCACGGTCTGAAGGGAGCAGTAAAAACTGCATGTCTGCTCAGTTGAGTTCATGCAAGAGCGGTGTGTGAAATCTTTCCCCAATTTAAGACACATAACCGTAGTCTCTGGTGCACTGAGGGGAGCAAATATTTTCTCTAGCGTTGGTCTTCGTCCCTCAGCTGCAGCCTGACACTGCAAAAGTGTCAATCCCGAACAAGAGAAACACATTCTGCCGACACTTCTCTGCTTATTAAAATCCAACACAGTCATTAAAACCCATAAGAATCACGTCCAGACTGTCATCTTCCTAACATATGCCGGCATCATGCAGATGCCGGACGGCGCTCTCTTACAGTAATAGTGTGCTTATTTGTGGTGAGGTGAAGACAGCGGCTCCCACCGACTGAAACAGGCGAATGGTCTTAGTTAGAGAAATTGCAATTGATAGATGCCCCTCTGGATGTTATTATTTGGATTTGCATGTTAACATAGCAGGAGGAACGTGGGACGACTTGTTTGGAAAGAAGCTGATGCTAATAAGAAAAAACTTTTCTGTGTTATTACAAGAAAAAAGGAAAAAAACAACCTCAATATATCAATGTTTTCGTGAATCTGAGGCCAGTGGAGGAGACGGTTTTCTTAGAATTCTCTCAATAGAGAGTCAATAGAGGATTTTCTCGGAAGCCACCGCGGACCTCAGGTTTGGTTCCTTGCAGTTCAAGGCCATCCTTGTTTGTGGTTTCCTCCCACATCCCTCAACATGTAGCAGTCAATGGCATTCAATATACAACGTGTTTTATGAAAGGATTTTTTTCCCTACCAAAATTAAATAAACAAAATGCATCACTCCATTTCAAAACAGTGTCGTGCATAAGCCACAGTTTGGTACCTAAATGTGACATAAAAGGACCCATTTGTAATATCTGTGTGGGGCACTTTCCTTCCTGTGGCAACTCAAAGAAGTACTTTTGTTGAAAAGGCTACCGGTACCTGAACTCCGATTGTTTCACTATTATTTGTGGTCCAAAATAAAGCAAAAATCACCCATTAAAAAGAAAAAGGATGAAGCAGATCGACAAACTCGGTCTTTCTTTTTCAGTCAACATTTACCGAGTTCATATTTGCATGCCATGTTTATCGAAGAATATCTTTGAATATGAATTCTGCACGTTGAACTTGCGGTGACTCATCGGAGCATTGAATTAAATTAGACAAAAGATTTCCTTGTTTCCTCTCGCAACAGTCACCGTGTTTGCCAGGCTCAAGCAACACATGGGCTGCAGCGGGTGATAGTGTGTGCACTGGGGGCTGTGTTGTTTTGACTTGAATGGCAGATCAGCCAGCGTAATGAATCTTCAAAATCTCTCCAAACAATAAAAAATTGAAATCAACATTCAGGAGGTGTCTGAAGTGGATCGGGCCCTTCAGGTCTTGTAAAGAGGAGAACAAGGGGATAATTAAACCTCACTTTTTGACTTTGAGGAAGTTAAAAAAAGCCTTCAATGTTCCCGATAAGCCCTTGACTGGTCTCCTGGCGGCGCAGATGATCAGCAGCTTTATATATCTGGAATTCTTCCTGCACTGAAAAGGTGGATTCTAAAGGGGAGTGGAGCAGCGACTCGCTCGCCTATCTTCATGCAAAAGTGAGTCAATTGTTTTTGTTTTGTTTATGAACATAATTTGGATTCATGTGCCAAAATGGGGCAAACATTATTCGGAAATGGACCTGAAACTGAAGATATTTGAGTGTCTGCACGCTTTTTAACCTCTGAATAAATGAATGTTTAATGGTGGACGGCTTTTTTTCCCAGAATATGATATGAACAAAGCACCTCCGCTGTTGAAACAGCTAGCAAGTGGAACAGGTGAGGAGGGTGGAACCGCCAAGCCACTCTTCTCCACCCACACTGTGATTTATGCCACTCAATATTATTGCCCTACACGTATTTCATCTCCATAACCTGGGTTAAAGCTATGCAAAAGTGCAATATGATCAATTGGACGGGAGGTGGAGGCTGAATAATGGAGGCCCTGGCACAAACCTACGGGTAGTGACAGGGTGATGAGGCTTCATGAAACAGTCTCCTCATTTTCAGAGCCAATGACATGTGCTCACAGGTAAAAGGATTTCAACATTCAACATTTTTGTTTCTTAAATCTGTCATGCATATTTTGATTGGCAGCTTCTGTGTGGACAAGCGTGACAATAGCCAGAGATTAAATCAAACTTGTGAAATTAATCTGCATATTTTCTTCCAATAAAAATAAATTTAATTAAATTGATTTAAATTCTCACATTTAGATGGAAGGAAGGATTATTTTTGAATGCTAAGGAGCTGAAATAAGCTATATTTGATTTGGATAGTCTTGAAAATGATGTAGATAGAGGTGGCACGATTGCATTCAAAAAGTTTACTTCAAATTGATAAAACTACATTTGAATATCAGGTAATAAAAAAGGTTGAATGAGTGAAAGTAGCTTCTGTTTATGTGGAGTTTGTGTGTTCTCTCCTCCTGTTTCCCTCCTCTCAGGCCACATAGCTGGCTCCAGTGAACCAACATCCCCATCAAGAGCCAGGAGATAAATCTTATAAATTGGTGTAAGTCAGTCGCTACTGTTCATGTGAAATGACCAGGCTATTTTTAAACTCACTATTTCACAACATATCGACGTTTAAGAATAAATATAGTTAGAACAAGGAGTCTTTAAAATGTTTGTTTTCCGCAGAACTTAGCACTGGGGAAACCCGAGGAGGCTCTTCACTCCGAAGCGACTTCCATTTGGAAGTTTTCAGCCTCCATCATATTTAACTTTCGATCATTTTGCTGAAAGGCTTTTTGTTCCTTTCAAATCAGCGACCTTCGACTAACTTCAGGCAGCACAGTAAGCACAAAAACAACCGTGCTGCGACTCGGCTATAGACAGACAGTGGGATGAGCTTTCATCATTAGTAAATATTTACTACTTGTGCAGTTAAATAGCTCTCTTTTGTGAGAGTTGCTGCATTCTTCCTGCTCATCCACTGTAAATGGTGTGATGAGAATTTCATGCAACAGTGGGTCTAAATAATTGTCCAACTGGCTTCTTAAAAGCAAATAATTACTCTTTGTTTTTCCTTTTGCACTTTAACAGCTGATTCAACAAGTTTGTCACTGAAGAAGAGGAGTGACTACTGTGACTAGATGGTTTACACTGGATTTCAACCGTCCCAACAGTCCCTCAAGGTAGGCAGGTTTCTTTATCGACAGCACCACAGTGTCATCGAGAACTCAAGGCTGACCTATATATGCTCAAGTATTATGTACAGATCTGGAGACAGACGGAGCCTTCTGTACGTGCTGTGCGTCAGTTTCGTCCATATTTCTCCAAAAATGGATACGGACCGAAAGGAGCAGTACCACCAGAAACCATAGGGGGCAGTGTAGCTTTTTCTACCCAATATGTAGCTCTAATAAAACACGCAGAAGACACAACGCTTCTCCTCTTTCGTGCAAGAGGTACATTATCAATACTTCTTCCACTGTCGCCATGTTTGTTTTGGAGTTTGTTGTCATAAACCTTTGACTCTCCGCTGCTCCTCCTCCTGGATATATTGGTGAAAAGCAATAGCAACGCATGGAAGCATGTGACCAGTGACGGTAAAACCCTTTGGATTTTAAACAGGTACAATTTCCTTGCATAAATGGGTCTGAAATGGTTTCGAACCGTGGTCAATGAAACTCATCCAAAACTCATCCCGAAACATGATACTTATTCATCTAAACCAACTAAACTGGAGCCGAGCAAAGTGTGTTTATCCACTTTCACCTGTCATTTTGCCTTGTGATTTTTAAACACACGTCATACATTATTTATGTTCAATAAATGTACATTTAATTTTCCTCAATATTTCACATTCACATACTTTTATTTTTTTATTTATTTTTGAATGGTCTAAGTTTATTCATTTGTTTTGTTTAGCGTTTTCAATGATTCACGCTGAACACCTTTTCTAAAACAGTCTATATATTAATATACGTGTATTTACTGGTATATTACTTCCACACCGTTTTCCAGTTCAATTTGGAAATGTAGAAATCAGACACACATTCACATAAGTAACCGCCTTTTGGATGTTTATTTACTTATTTATGTATCAACCAGCTTGACAAGGTTGTTCACACTATATTTCAAATGCACCCGACAAACAAAAATGACTGGTATCACAGTAGTATCTGAAGTAGATCGATGAGTGTATCAAAGTGTTTTGGGTGATGCTGACAGGCCAATTAAAATATTTTGTCATCTATTTTTACAAGAGTTAATCCTCTTTTCCCCGCATATCGTATGTCCAAAAGTGTCTGATAAAGTTTCAATTGTCAGGCAGCTGAGATGGATTTTTAGAGCTGGAAATATAACCAATAAAATCGATGACTCGAACTTAAAATAGGTCCACAATAAAAGGAAAAAAAAAGAAAAAAAAAATCTGTTGTCATTTTGCTGGCAATCGTATATAAGGCTTAGATTATTTCAGGTGTTGTGGCGTATGGAACACCTAAGAAAAATGACTTTCAATAACTTTTCCGACATGCAAGAGAGGGCTTATTGCCGCACCGCAACAAGAACACAATTTTATTTTTCCAATAAAATGTCTGAGCACTGCACATCACTTTGCAGCCAGACAATATACAACAGGAAAGAATAAACAATGTGCTTATTCAGCACCGGACTCAGAAAACAGTGATGAAACTGAAGTGGAAAGTTGTTTAAATCTTGACGCCGAGGTGTATACAATATAAACGGGCAACAAAGGCATGTAAATATGAAGAAATACCTGCGGCGCGAGGCTGAGATCACGTCCAGGGGGCAGGGACGCCAATGAACTGAGTGTTCTGCTCCATCAGGCCGGCTGAAGGAGAAAAGGGGCAGAGGATAAATGCTGGAACTAATCGAGGGGAATAATCTGGGCGAGTGTGTGGAAGCTACTGGTGAGATTGAAATCGGAAGGAGGAGTTTCCACGTAAGATGGACTTGTCAGTTAAAGCTTTCACGTTACTTGACAAACGTCGAAGAAAATTGCTGTGAAAGGATGGAGTGAAGTGAAGCATCTGCAAGGTTTTCTATTGATTTAAATACGGAGGAGAGAAATGGGGAAGGTAGACTAGAGGTCTAGGACATGTGTGATGTACAGTAACTGTGTTTGAGCCAAAATAATAGCAATTACATTCAAAAATTGAAAATGTTCTCCAGACTCCGTAGCATATCCTGACGCCATTGGCAGCAAGTCACATAAAAAAATAAGGTTGGGGTAAGGTAAGCCATGGGATGGTGCTCCTTTCGAGTCATATCAGTTTTACAAATATTGTAGCAAGTGTGTGGAGAGCTGTCGAACACACTCCCGCACAGCACGCAGTCCACCCCTGTTTGGAGTGATGTATGGGAAAGTAAACGTTTTCTACTCCAGTGAAAGACTTGGGCGTCAACATGTAACCGTGAAGGTCTGAGGAGAGTGGCGTCAGAAGAGGACGCAAAAATCCACTTCCCAATGTCATGCCAGTGAGAGAGCCCAGTTATCCAGGTCATCACACGGCAAAGGTTTGGATCAAGACTGGTCAAAGAAAGTGTGCCATTTCTGGTACCTGTGAACTCAGAGAGACAGAGGAAGACATGACAAAATAAAACCAAAATAAAAGCAGCAATATTACATGACTACTTCCGCCATTACGCCATGGGAGTGAGGATGCAAGTGCTTCACTACACATGCTAGACACGGAGAGGCAGCACTCCATGAACACCTCCGTCGGTGGCAGTTTTGTGTCAACAAAAGAGTGAAGTCATGTTGATATCGAAATCTAATTTCAAACACACACACAGCTGCTACGCCCAAGTGTGTATAACAATGTACATGTACAAAGATACGGCACCAAAGACTACATTTGTATAATGTATTGATTTGCATTAACAGTCTTGACTATCGTTGAGAGGGCATTTTCGTACAAACCAGTCGGACTTCCACGTTACAGGTCGATAGGTCTGAGGCCTTCAATGGACTCAAGCATTTGCTGAGGCTCTCATAGTGGCACCGCTACACCAGACTGTGCAACACGTGAAAAAAACACATTATAATAGTGTAGAGTAATATAGAGTATTGCGTGTCGTCCTCATAAATCCCTTTATAATGGACGTGATGTTTGTACAGCCTGTGTGATATTGGAATTGGAATCATACTGCCTGCAATATCTGTCAGAATCCCTATGAATAATGGAGCTGGAAGTCTATGC
Organism: Synchiropus splendidus; assembly: GCF_027744825.2. Classification (NCBI taxonomy): domain Eukaryota; kingdom Metazoa; phylum Chordata; class Actinopteri; order Syngnathiformes; family Callionymidae; genus Synchiropus; species Synchiropus splendidus. The sequence continues at coordinate 6,711,434 of NC_071343.1, read as the reverse complement.
AGGGTGGCAAACAAATGTCTGGACCAGTTCAGACTATTGCTTGTCAGGAATGAAGGCAGGTCCTCTGGAATCAGGTGTAAAAACAACGGTTGACAGTTGTTTTAATGAATCGCTTTCTTTGACAGTCTTCCAATGTGTTTCACTTCATATTGATCGTGACAGTGAGTTTCTGTCAGCCAAGCTTGAGACCCACTGACGGAAACTTTAGCAAAGTGTCTGAACTTTAATCGCAAAAAAAAAGGCAAACTATGGGAACCATGATAACTTTTCAGTTTAATAGTCTTTGAATCTACCGAACATGAAATAACTCCAGAAATAAATATTTGTTCCCCAATTAACTGAAAACCAGGCTGCTCAGAAGAAAACCTGAGATTTAACGTTTTTTAAGTCGCACTTCTGAAAGAACTCACCTCAAGATAAATCTAACCAGCAGTATAATTGGCAATGGGAATAGTTTGTGATCCCTTTTTGGAATTTAAATGATGTTTACGATGGATAGAGGCCGGCGCTCGGGAGGAAGAGATAACCACCTCCAGGAGGAGAGCGCTGCCGATAAACTGGTCTCTAGGTGTTCTGCCGGACTTTTTTTTTCTCAGACAAGTTCTTGCTTTGATCCACTTTTTCGCTGCATTATCTTGATAAAGAAAGAGTAAAAAAAAAAAGTAAGAAAGGAAAGAAAAATCACACAGTTGAGCGCAGCATTATAATAGAGATGAAAGTCTTTTCAGAAGAGACTGAATGATTATAAGCATCGGGGAAGTGGAATTAATTTAAAACAACCTTGACAGCTCTGGCGTCATGTAAGGAAACTGTCGGAAATGAATTTTCTTTCTGTTCTTTATCCTGGTCATAATCTTGATTAGCATCGTAAAAAAAAAAAAAAAAAAAAAAACATCGTGACGCTACCTTATGGATCTTATTATTATCTTATTATTACTATTATTATTATTTTTATGAGGCTGAAAGAATGAACTGATCTGATGTGAAAGCATAGCGCTTCAGCTAGCTAAGATGTTTTGGATCAAAACTCAACAACTTTCTTCCGAGAGATTGTGCCATGACTCCCATTTTCACGTCACCCTTCAGATACACGGTCACGAGTCAGCGCAGGGAGTCAGCCCAGCATCCCAAGTCTCACGCTTTCATTTGAGTTTTGTGCTGATGAATGTTAACTGTAGCCTCTTCAATAAGTGGCTGCTGGGAAAGACACATGGCTAATATCCTTTAAAGTAAAGCACGAAACCGGAGAACGAGATGGAAATTGTGTAGACATAGCGACAGAGGAGTGGTTGACAAAAGGGATACCGTGAAGTGGGGCATCATTTGCAGAAAGGCACGAGCAACCAGGTGCTTGAGGCATCGGCAAGTCGACATCCAATTCAATTTAATTGTGCATTTATTATTCTTCAAAGCCTCAGGAAAAAAACAACAACAATGATCCTCATAAGGATTCATACCCCTGGCAGTTTTAGGAGAGCACTTGTGTATTTATATATACAGTATTTCTGATGGATTTCTTACAGACCTTTGCAGAAAACTACATGTACAGAAATATCTCTTCCTCTGTTTATACCTGTATCATGACATATGGGCATTAACAGAATCTTGATGTCTCCTTTAGCAGGCTGCTTGGTTCAGGCAAATTCATTCAAATGTTGTGGACTACCTGCCCTGACCTTCACCATCACTGCCCTTCAGAGATAGGGTTGAAGTCATGGCGTTGTATGGGCTACTTCAAAGCAAAGACTGTGTTTTTTTAGCATTTTCTGCATTATTATGTTGGACGGTCCACTGTGGAGCTGGAGCAGGTTTTGCAACAGACTCTCTGATGTATTTTTGGAGCCCATATCCCCATGATGCCATCCACAAGTGACAGAGGGTATATGGATGTAGAAGGATGGATGTAACATTCTATGGGCAGGTGGGATGAAGATGCTTCTCCTTAGGCACCAAGCTGTCCCTTACAGCAAAAGAAGGGTGAAGCTTTCAAACCAAAGAACGCGGTGTGAACTATCCTGTTTGCAAATGCTAACGTCTTCTCTGTGGCTCCCTTTGCCCAAGTTGTCCATCTTCTCATCATTTTTTTTTTGGAATTTCCAGATTATTTTTTGACTTTTTATTAGCCTAACTTTTAGGAACCAAGCCTTAAGTTTGATGTGGTCCAGGGTATTAAAGGACAGACTCTTCCAGTCAAGATGGAGGCGTTGTTTAACGCAACATGTCTGTCTCTGGTGTAGTCAATGACGTCACCTCTGGTCACTCTCCATTTGAACACAAGCTGCAACGGCATCAATGACTGTCTGAAAGTGTCATTTCGAGAACCTGAAATCAGATCTGTGAGTGGGAATATGGACTTTCCCGTCCAAGTCCGGCCAACTGTTGCTGAGGCCAGTCTTCACTGATGATCTGGTGGCCACTGGTTTCATCTCATTGATGCTATCCATTCACACTCGAGAGGTAGGACTTATGAATCCGGAAGGCTGCTGATGAATACTTGAAGAATCTCCAAAAAAAGAAAATGAATATTGAGCTCAAAGGGAGGCAGGTTGGATGCGGTCTTTCTCCGGGTGCAAGTTCCTCTGTAATGAAAGACGATTGGATTTATTCGCTATAATGAAATCAAGTGGGATTCTGATATTGCATTACATTCACGGCAGAAGGTATAACTCTGGTTACTCAGTGTTCGGGGCTTTCTTTTCCAGAGGCTTGGAAGATCACCGGGGCTCATTAATCCTTGATATCATGACCTCTTTTCCGACTCTTGCCTTCAGCATGCTGTGCTTGTAAAACAGCAGGTAAGAGAGTGGAGATGCTGACATTCGCTCTGCTTCTTGCACCATTAGACTCTCTATTTCTCTACCAAGTGTGGAGGAAGTTTAGAGGGAAAACTATTTGCTTTCAGGACCTCATAGGAAGTCGATGAGGAAATTCTTCTTCGCGACTATAAGAAGCCATTAAATATATATATATCACCATTTAAAACCCGCCAAAGGACGTATTCGGTTCACCTTAGCCATAACAGGGACATTTCCGCTTCTACAATTTAATTTCATATTCCCTCCAAACATGCAGTGGCAATAAGCACACATTTGAGAAATTGGCCTTTCCATCTTTCACATCACTGCGCTCAACCTGTCCGCTCATATCAAGGCAAAAACGGGAGACTTTGGGCATAAATCCTCTTCCCTTATCAAACCAAATGACTGGGGCTTCTTTTTTAGTGGGACAGAATGTGCTTCTTTTTTGCCTGCTGGCTCTCCAGAGACGTGAAGTATTCAAGTCAGCGAGCATTTACATTTGTCTAGGGGCGGAGGGCGACCCACAACCTTTGATTTGTCACCCATCTGTACTCAATAGTTTAACTGGCCATATGAAAATGTAATTTGCTTTCACGTGAACAGGCTGCTGGATTTGTCTGCCCTACATTTTGGCTTTGCCAAAGAGTGAACGCCGACCGGCCTGCCGCGGGGTGTAATTTACCCGTCACAAAAGTTGTCTCGGCGACCTCGCCGTGATTTGTTGTTGATGAAGAGGGTCAGTTTGGATGTGACGTCGCCTTGCGGTCAGCATTTATTCTCATCTGATACATATAAGATTTAACAGAAGTCAAGTGTTGGTCACCAACTAGACTGAGGTGTATTTATTTTTTACTGACTGACTTGAGTCTTTTTACAAACTTTTTAAAACGCTTTTCTTTTCTTTCCAAGTCTCTGCATTTGTTTCCTTGTTTTTTTCCGTTATAATTTTTTTCCGAGCCCATCATACAGATTCTTCTCCCATCTGCCACACATCATCTTCAAGGGATGCTTTGCATCACAGTTCCCTTTTCTCTCCTATCTGGCTCCAGTTTTGTTTCAGTCCAACAACAGTGTTGGCCTTTGTTCACCGGCCCATTCAGGGTTCGCGTCTCTCTTGGTTTGTCTGCAGACAGTGAAGGATAAAAGACCTCAAAAAGAACTCCTCTCTATCCGACACTGGTGCCGCCTCCCCAATATCACCCCAAATATTGTTTTATCGACTTAAAAATCAGCCCATAAAACTGAATGGTGAGACAATCTATTGCCACATTTAGACACAATAGTTGAGTTTCTGAATGTTTTACTACTAGAGCAGGGCAGCGATTATTATTTTTTTATTGATTTAAATGCATAACTTTCTGCTATTAATAGCACTTGGTGTACATGCAGCTACAAATACAACAATTAATAAAATAAAAATGGGCCCCAAATAGTGTACTGTGCATTGCATTTAAAGCCCCAAAACATACACAGAAATAAAAAGAGACAGGTCAAACAGGGAAATGGATAAAGTACAAGAAAATAGGAGTAATCCATACATACCATTCATGTTATCAAGTGATGATATTGACAGACCTGAGATTGCTCCCACCAAAACTTGTCAAGCTGTGGTAGCCATGCAGTACTTTTCCACTAAAATGGCTTTCATCTACAGTATAAAGGAAAATACAAAAAAGTAAAATCCTTGAATCTTGCCGCGCTGAATTCAGAATCCTACTCTTGTTTGAAGCCATGCAACATCTGGTTAGGAGACCGTCCCAGATGGCCCCCTCAGGGATCTCCTCCCTGACCTGGATTGGGACATCAGTCTCTTGAACACTTCCCTTAAGACCAGGAAGGCCATGGTCTCATAGCCTTGGAAGTGATGGTACCGCCGACTCACTACAGCCACGTAAGGAGTAGAAGAGCCATGCATCAGAAGGAACCCTGGTCCTGCTGGACCAACTGTATCATCTGACAGTGGGTCAAAGCTTCCAGTAATGTATCACGTCAACCTTCTCTCACCTGTGAGGTTGGCAGATCTGCTCTTTTTGGTTCTTCCCTCTTGACCTCAAACTGCTATCATGATGCCTATTTTCAGAAACGTTCTCAGCCTAATGGAGGTTGTTTTGCAAGGTTATGGCAGTGCTCCTCCAGTTGGTGCTTGCACAAAGAGCGTAGCTGCCCTGCTGCTTGGTTGTTGCGCCCTCACTTCATCTATATCTCCCTACATGTCCTGACACAGAGCACTTGTACATGGGCGCCATGTACAAGTGGGTTGCAGACACCACTTCACACTATCACTATTGGTGAGGGCGCTAACACCTTCACCTCCTCTTACACTTATATGGGTGGTCATCAAGGTGGTGACCATCCACCAGGAATAGGGTATAATATAAAGTCAGAACAGCAGAATTAACTTGATAAAGACTGGAAAAGACACTTATTTCCACCTTAATTTCACACCCACGGTGACAGCAATGAGCTGAATCGCAGATCCCGAGGCAGTCGTGTTCGAAACTCCCTCGCACGAAGAAGACGTGTTTGACCTTGCAATGCAGTTGCCTGAACCTTCACGATTCTTTAAATGCACTGCCAAAATGCAATCATCGGTTCCTTGTCCCACTATTTCCAAAAAGAACTCTGGAAATCCATTCATCTGTTTTTGAGTAATTTCGGGTTATTTTGGGCTAGTGAGCAAACACCAATGGTCATGGTTCTGGTTTTACTGCTTGAGGGTTCCACTAACTGTGTTCAGAACATGACCCAACAGAGTTCTGGAGGAATCACGACAAAACATCCAACCATCCTTTGACACATGGGTAAAATCATGCAGATTCCTGCGGGTGACCGCTGTCAAATTCAGTTTTTAATTTTTCTTATATATTTGAATAAATGACTCGCGAAATGCTTTGCTCAAATTCTTTGTTCTCAAATTGCAAAAGTAATAGCTTGGCGACAGCTTTCTTCTCTGTCAAACAGCATTAACTGCAACTCTCTGAACCATTTTTCAGTCAAAACCAAGCGCTCCGTCTATTACACTCGGAAGCATTGTAGCAGTAATTAGGGGGTGACTTATTACACCACTCTCTTTCAGACGTGATGTTTTATTCATTATCCAGCAGAGAATTAAACCTTCCTGTGATTGCTGCCACATTGAGAAGGAAGCAGAGGGTACACGCCACTGAAAGATGGTCAACAGGCATTCAAGTGACCACGACAATGAAAAATGATCCTGAATGATTAAATGACTTCTGCTCATTTTCTCAGGAAAAATGTGCCAATAGAAACTCAACATTTGAAGGAGGAAGGAAACAGTTGAGATTAACCTATGCTCAGTCAGTTCGAAAAGACTTTAAAGAAGTCGCTGTTGTCTGGTGAGAAGTGTAACAAAATGATGAAAGGAATAGCAGGAGCGTTTATTTGTTTTGAGGGAGGAAATATCTAAATCAGTCGCTTGTATCACAAAACTGTCCTTGGTCCTGAAAAACTGTTTAAAGTCCGTCTGATAACCAACAGCTCAGACACTATTCGGAGCTAAGCTTCTCCACCGCCGTGCTTTGTTCTCCCCATCTTCCCCTTCTATTCAGTCCGTGGATATTTGTGGCGGAACATCAAAGGACGAAAGTTACATCACAGATGGGTGGCAGGGTAAGAGGTTGAACAATGTGATTTAAATAGCTCTCTAGACCTCCTCTTCTGCTGGTGTCTGCGAGAAGTCTCAATATTTTTTACTCAAGCTGATCAAATCATTTGTCATTCAACGCTTTTATACAGCACACTAGAAACCAGATCACCGCCAAACCATGTCCACATTTGAGTGTTTAAGCTTTTTTCCTTCTTCTTTTTTTGTTGATATTTTCATTTAAACCACTGGTCCATTTCGTGAATATTACGTATAGTTATCCTTTTTTCTTTTTTGTATTGTTTTGTGAGGTTACTCATTCATTGCACCCCTATATATATATATATATATATATATATATATATATATATATATATATATATATATATATATATATATATATATATATATATATATATATATGATCAATTCTGCACACCGTCAACCTAACCCCAACAATTGTTTTTAAATGTCAAGAAACACCACGGGAGAGAGGAAACACTTGAAGGTAACTGAAACACGTACTGTGTCAACATGAAATACAGAACGAAGATTTCTGCATCAACATTGGACACTTGTCAATATGTTGGTGCCAATGGAAGGGAAATCGATGAAAGAAGCGGGTGTGTGTTTGTGGTTGAAAATGAAGAGCATCTCTCGTGGTATAAGCGTTGAACTAAGGTGATACGTGATGCCACCAATAAAACGTATTTCAGACGAAACTTGGACTGCAGTATCTAAAACATTTTGGCATGACTGAGTTTGGCACCCCTACTGTAAGGGAAATGGAATGGATGAACTTAGCCCCCTACTCCAAAAGCCGAAGACAAAGCTTGCAGTAAATAGAACCAAACACAACCAAATGTTTTATTGTGTAATGGAAATCTTGCTAGCCTTCCTTATCAGTCCTTATCCTACATGAGAGCAGAAACATTTGAAGTCACTTCTCACATACAGTAGTTTCTCTCTATTCACATCACTGTGTCCAAAACAATTGGACATAAAAGTAACTTACTATCGAGGAGCAGATGTCAAAGAGGACACTATGTGGGGGGAGCAACTCACTGAGGGTGCTGCGATAAAATACCTTGACGGCCATCAGTCATGGTTTGCTCTTCATTTTCTCAGCCTCTGATGAACTTTTTTCGCTGGAAAGCAAGTGTCTTTGTGGTTTGCAGCTGAACAAACAATTACTTCCACTTAGAGTCAGGACTGACAGCAGTCAGCCCAAGTCTTCAACAGAGTCGCTGGATCGGTGAGGAGCCCCATTAAAGGAGTGGACGGCGGCTCCAGACGGATGCTAGGTCGCTTCTCATCTGGCAGATGTTTATGTTTGTTATATGATCATAAAAGAACGACGGGCCAACACTGAGCCAAGAGCGTGTTGTTCCTACATCTATTTAACAGACAGATTTAAACATATATTTGCATAATTATCTTCTGAAAAACAACCAAGTCCATCGCTGACAAGTGCAAAGTTGCCCTGAGTAATTTGCTTATGTATAATGCTGTTGCTATAGCCGTCATTTTTTTTAAGGAAAACAAGCATCGGGAGGATAGAAAAATGACAAAACACACTTGTTTGACTGTATATACATGAAATGGAGGAATGTTTCATTGCTTTAATGATCAATGAATCATCAGTAGAACTGAGACCAACTTGTTTAGCAAATGAGAAATCTCACATATTATAAAAGCAGTAAAAACACACTACATTCCTGTGTCTCATTTGTCATTTCTGAACACAGGAAAAGGGCTCACACATATATCATCTGCATTTCTTATGAGGAAGCGCTATAGGGCTGCAGCTGCACAGCGAGGTTTGAGTCCAACCCTTTCTGAGTGGGGCTCATGTTCTCCCCATGTGTGAATTGCCAGTGAGCTCCGGTTTCCTCCCACAGTCTAAGGAAACACAAAGGTTAACTGGTGCGCTCAGTAGGCGTATGTCTGAGTGGTTGTCTGTACATGCTCTGTGATAGACTGTTCAGGGTGTCCCCAGCCTCTTAACCTGAGCTGACGGGATGGACTCTAACCCCCTAACATGATGCCACAATAGGCACGGACTCGTCCCAGGTAAAGGGGTTTAGAAGAGGGCCTGGTATTGAACACAGGAAAGAAAAAGCCTGCTGTGGAGAAGAGTAGCCACAGCACCAAATTTAAGAAGGAAATTGATGTTGTTCATACGTAAGCCTCACAAAGTTCCGACACCACAGCTGGCCTCAGTTGCTTCTTCTCGGTCCGGTCCTCCAGGAGATTGGCAGAGCTGCGGAAACGCGGGCAAAAACAGGCTATTTTGAGCACTTTAAGGTCAATAAAACACCAGTGATTTCATCGCTTTTGATGTTGACAAGGCTCGATATTTTGGCAACGTGATGCTCTTGAGCCTGTAAAAATCCCTATATTAGCTGTGTAAGTAGTGGCTTATATTATGGGATGTTTCCCTTTATTAAGTTGTTGATTCAATTGGGTGCAGTGGTCACAATGATGCCATCAGCACACGATGCAGATGGCTGACTTGTGTCACTCGGGAAGGCACTTGAGAATACTCCATATTTGACGCCATGAGAGTGAGAATGAGTTCATCTCTCACATACCAAACCCCAAGACTGCAGAGGTCCACGCACCTCTTAAACGCTAAACGTTACTCTTCACTCTCACCACGTTTCTGCGACCCATTTTCACAGAACCAATATTGGTATCTACACAGCCGAGTGCGCGGTTGGACCTTTGTCAGCCGTCAAGTCAAGCACGCAGTGTATCCCGTCAGTGCGATCAAAGAACTGGTGGAGGGTGATGTGCCTCATGTTGACTTGTGAGTCCTCTCTTTGCTCCAGTGTCAGTCTGTCAGCAGCGAGCCCTCGTCGTCCAAGGCTCGTGACTCCATCTCATTACTTGACTTTGACTCTGAGGGCACTCACCCCGGACATGACCCACTCTTTGACAGAGCCGACAGATTGGCTGCCCCCGTCGTCATACTGATTCAGTCGGAAGGTGCCAGATGAGGTTGGGGTCCTGCTCCATCTGCGTCTGTGGAGGGAAGGATGACTGGGGGCGCTGTTGAAATTTTGTTTTTGATTTGGCAAGAACGGTGGCACATGTAGGGAAACTGACCTCAGTTCTGCTGCCAGCAAATCCGTACCACAATTTCGGCAGTGTCCTCTTTCACATTTCAGGTGTGGGAGGGTTTTTCTGTGCTCAGTCCCTTAATGTTTTCAGTTAACAGCTCGCTCCATCTTGCAAACCACCCAGAAATTCTCCTTAAACTTTCATCAAATATGCTGTTGCTGAATGACTTTGCGGAGAATTGAGTTAAAAAACACTTTGCTTTCGCCTCAGTTTAGAGTGTAAGGTTTGTTTACTGCCACCTCCCCCTCAAAAACACAAAGTGATCTGATGAGTGATGGGATGTGATGTGAACAAGAATGACACGATGAACATGCTGGACTATCAATTGTGCCCCACAGTGACAAACATGTGACCAACACTGAGCAGGTGGCGCCCAGTGCAGCTCGGAACCGGAGACAGGTTTGGTGGCTTTTGGCTGTTTAGCATTCTGCACTGAACCACCAAAACAGATCCGCGTCACTAAATTATTAAAGATCAATCTCCTAAAATGCAACCAGCGTCACATCAATCCACATTTTAGTCTCTGTCGCACACGTGCGCTACAAAGCCTGACTTTCTTCACGTTGGTTGTGTTCCTTTGGTGAGACACTCATCAAGGTGACTTTATGTTGCAGCACGATTTGAGGAACACTTGGAGTTTTGTTTTTTGAATGTCTTAAAATGCATGTGTTTAACCGCAGTTATGAACGATGGTGTTGTCGGCTCAATAAAAAATGAACAATGGCTTCATTAACCTTTGAATAACGTCTCCATAATCATCAAAAGGTCAGAGCTATTCCAGTTCATCTGGCTAATACAACGGGACATGAAGCCGTTGGTGACTGCTTTTCTTTCATTGGAAGTGACATATGTGAAGTTTATTTTAAAGCAGTGACATATTTCCATGTTGAGTGTTTGTTAGAGGCCTTCAAAACGGTCCTTTATAGCGTGTATGGGTCTAGCTGTGTTCTAAAACCCATCTCCGTCTCAGTCTTGGCCTCGTTCTCGACATGTCTTGATAGTGTCTTGGACTCGCTTTTTTTCTCGCAAAATTATTGCCCTACATTTATAGAATTCAAAATGATTATTTACTCTATAGACAGCAGGTGGCAGTGGTTGAACAGACACATGAGGCAGGCAGGTCTTGAGGTGTATCTGTCGCACACCCGACTCATTTTTGTGTCTAAACTGGGGACTGCACATGACCTGACACCTAGAGGCTGTAATGGTACGTCGCCGGTTCGAGTCCCTCTTGCCATGAGCCAGCAGAGTTCTGGTGCAATTGCCAGTCTTAAAATGGAGTTGGTCATGTGACTGGCAGACCCCACCCCCCATAAATAAACCAGACACAATCCTTTATGGAGATATATTTGTCTATTTTGGAGTTTTAAAGACAAACGTAACCAGACACACTGTAACTCTGATACAGTTATCCGACATCGACGCGTGTGAAAGTGGTTGCAACCATTCCTCTCCAGCTTAGTGCAGTGATCAAACGCTGAGGACCTCAAGCAGCAATTCAATTCCAGACCACAGGCTTCGCTCTGCGTGTTCCATATTGGAGGCCTCACGTCAACAGTGGGCATGGAGTGCAGTCGTTGAAAAATGGTTTACATGCCCCAAGTATTATTAAAAATTATACGGACAGCTTGAGGGCGAACAGAGGAAAACCATTTAATACTCCAGGTACATCGCTCATTTAGCCCCCACTCCTTGCAATTCTTCGACATTTCTTCCCAAATTACGTGCTTGTTCACATCCTCTTATAGAGTGAAATCCTTTTATCAGAGAACCCAGGTTATATTGGAGATGAGCCGCACGAGTGAGCTGCATGCAGAAGTGGAGGAGGCTGAGCTCAGTGAGTCAGTGTTCCAGGTAGTTTCATCTGTTCTCTGCATTTATTCCGACGCCGCGTTCTTCCTTCTCATTTGCATTCAGAGAGAAACACATTCCAGGAGCGGCTCGCACGCTGAGGCCAAGGCCGGCGATTGTCTTGCTCATACATATCAGACTTCCCAGGTCCAACCCTTCACACTTCAGTGCGCTCACAGCTGAGTGTCTTTGAACCCCTCGGGTGCAGTGGCCGTGTCTGATCAACAAGTCGGGCAGGGTTTTCAAAACTTATCGGTAAAAGGCCGTCCCTCAAGGGCTCGAAGGTGATTGTTGCCGGAAAATGGGTGAAATTTAAAGATGCCTTTTTGAGGACTTTCATTAACGCTGGAAACTCTTCTTCTGCCATGTGACTGCGAAATAACCTAAAAAGTTACATGCAGCTTTCAGTACTTTAAGGAAATGTTGATCATGGGACAAGGGTTATTACTTTTTGGTGGCTGTCCAGATACTTTCTGGATCCAAGAATCATTCAAAGCAATGATGGCTAGATGAGGAATCATGAAACAGTATTGCATTGTTGATGAAACATGGCAGGCTGATGAGGCTTCGTGAAACAGTGTCGTCATTTTCAGAGCTCGGTAGGTGGCGCTTTCAGTTTAAAAATGGTGTTGATCAAATCCAAATACTTCTGATCAGACAGTGAAAATGAGGACACTGTTTCATGAAGCCCTTGAATACTGAGTCCCGAAACCTCCTACACACCATCACTACTTGAAAAGGATTTCTCTCAGAGAGCTGCATCTTTTTTTTAAAGTTCATCTGGTGTCTTCCTTCATTGGACTAGTTGTGTCGGACACTCCTTCGTCTTGAGAAAAAAAAACATGGCAGTTCATCCGATGGATCAAAATCTTATGTTTAAAAATTGGATTTTGGATTATTGGGGGGGACAGAAAAAGCAAGCAGTTTAGAAGAACAAAGGAAATATTTGACTTTCTCACTTGGATAAAAAGAAGACGTATCAGTTATTCATTTTATTTAAAAATCATATGAATAACTGATTCACAGTTGAAAACCCAAAATAAAATAAGGGGAAAAAATACTTCACAAACGGAGTAAACGGAGTATTTTTTTTTTGTCTTGATTTTTTTTTAATAGAGAGCCAACTGAAAATTTGAATGCTAAAATGTGCTAATGAAAAGTTGGTATTTGCACTTTCATGTCGTGTAAATCTGTGTTTCCAGCTGGCGTATGTCGCTCCGAGAACGTAGCCAATTCACAGGCTCGGTGTAATTCTTGCAGATTGGTTTATTTTGCTTGGATTCACGTGAGTCCCGGAGAGATTGGAAAGAGGAAAGCAGGTGGAGCCGCTGTGGCGACGACCAGCGACCACGAGTACTGATCTTCCCACTCTGCGTGTGCTGAAAAGGACGTGCGCGGAGTGCTGACTAATATGGCAATATACGTACCGTCACACCCGCCGTCTTTATTCTCCTGGCAGCGTAGAATCAGGCGCTTCACAAATGAAGCCATCAGCTGGGAGTGTGTAGCAATCAGACTCCCTCATGTCGTCGGCAGCAGCTCATCAAATATGAAAATGGTTTTTGGCAAAAGTGACACCGTAACCGCGATGAAGAATGTTTGCTCTGACACAAGAGTGGAAGTGTTGCAGCGAAAAGTTTCCAACGGCGTCGGGGGAAACTTCACAATGACCTTTGCACAAAGCTTTACTAAGCACATATTGGCAGGTGAGTTTCCCGCGGCATATAAACGGCACACTCACTGTGAATTAAGGTCTTGAGCTGTTTTTAATGTCACTTTCGCGTCGCGGTGACCTTGCATGAAACATTTCCTTTTCATCTCACTTTGATGATAGACTGCTGCATTTTGGTTTATGGGGATTTCATGCTCAAGCCCTCTCCCGCACCCGCCGCCGCCGCCGTGCGTGCTACTCCAGGTGGCAATCTGACAACTCGGCAATTTCAACCCCATTTCTCAGCCGCGCCGAACGCTACAGCGCTCAGCCACGACTTGCCAACGTCTCTCTCCTTCCGTCATAAAACTGAAAGATTCCCATTTCACAGACCTTCAGCATTAACTTTGACCGTCACTTTAAATCATCGCACACTACGGGGGAACGTTATGCGCTGGCGCGGCGGGGCACAAATTTGTCGTCGGTTTGCATACAACAACTTTCCTGCAGCATATGCCGTTTTAAAAGGAGCCGACTGATGCAGATGCAAAGTGAACAGTAAAAAGGGATTGTGGATGCGATCCGTCTCTCGCTTGGCTCTTTTGCCATCTGGCTGTGTTTGTGGGGACGCTTCAAGCCACATCTATACTTTGAAAGTGAAAATGAGAAGTGTTTGTTTTGCAGCCTTCACACTCACATTGTATGCATTTCTTATTGCAGCGGGCGGCAAACATCATCCAACATCCCTGGTGAGCTTTATTTTTGTGCCTCTATAGAAGGCAGGGATCCATTCAATTCAGGGACATTAATATTTTATGATGGTGTTCAGGCAGTGTGGGATGTTCAGACAAGACAAAAGTAAGTTGATGTATATCCACTCTAAATCCACCGCCGTGAGTCTGACACTTTCACATTTCTCTTACATGCAGATTCGACCTTGATACAAGGTCTGTGCTGTGATGGAGACATCGACTGCCTCAAGATCTTATTGTTTACTTCCCCAGCAGACGCCCGTCTCTAAAAGCATACTAATGGCTTTTCTTTTCAAGAATATCCGTACGCTTTAGGATCACACTGTTTTCTATATGCCCTGTATTAGTCCGTTGATCCACCTTTTTCAGCCCAAACTGCTGCACCTATGGGGTGCTGAAAGGAGCCGAGACAGAAATACGGCGTCTTTAACAAATGAATATTAGCCAGAAGTGACTTAACACTTTTCATGAAAGAAGGTGTTTTAGAGCTGTACGGTACCACAAATTGCAGGATATTTTTCGGAAACAAATGTGGATATTTGGAGTCTAAAGTCTCGAGTGATGGCCAGAGATCAAGAGAGGCGGCGAAGAGAGTGTAGGCAGGGTGGAGCGTCAGACAACGGACCTGTGACATTGAGTGACTAAGACCAGGAATTGAGTCTCAGGGACAAGCTTTGACATGGAGGTCAGACCCAGATGTTTTTGTGATGCATGTGCCGCTGGCGACGTGATATCGATGACTATAAATTCGGGGAAAAGAAGACGATATGAAAAGTGAGTGCCAAAACTTTTCATATCGACAACTTTAAGTATCAAAACTTTGCTGATACTTAAAGTTGTCAGGTTTTCTACGCTCATTTCCACCGTTCATGCGATGGGTCCGATAGACTGAGATCCCTGTTTGCTCATGTGAAATAGCACATGCCGTTTAAAGAGGAAGGTTGAAGCTCCGTTTGTGTGTGAGTGATGGGCTGATCCTGGTTTGAAAAGCATGTGATGCTGTTTAAATTCAAAGACTGTAGGCTCTTGAGGCGGCGCATCCTTTGTTTCAACAATTCAATTACAAAACCAACTTCCGTGGTGAAACAATTATATTTGCTCACGGCAAAATAAACAACACTCTGGATGCCTCGCCACAAATGTGTGGTCCAAAGTGCCGCTGTGTACCGGATTCACTCCATAGTACTGAGGGCACCTCAAATCTCTATGTGTCTGCAAAAAGAGTAACAGCACATTTTGACCTGATCCACTTCAGTGATTGAAGTCGTTGTTTCCCGAACACATTTTCATTCCGACGCTGTTTATCTTTGAGTGGACTTTTCCGTCCAATGGCGGCGGAGAATAGGCACTTCAGTGCAACCATATATCTCCCCCCGAACAGAAGACGTTCAAAACAAATGGGTTGGGTCAAGACACAGCGGGGCGACAATTGACAGCCTCAATTGTTGCGTTACTTGTGATGCTACATGGAATACACAGTGAAACCTCGCTATAACACCGTTCACCTTTCGCGGCTTTGCTGTTTTTTGCTGTTTTTTTAGTGCAGTTTTTCTATTCTTTTTTTTTTTTTTCAGTGCATCGTGTTCTGCATCCTGATTGGCTAAGGGACTAACCAACCTGAACAGTCTCCGCGCCTTGTCTCTGTAGAGCTTACCAAAACCCACAATGTCAACGAAACGTTCTGCACCGGCAAAGGCACCTGATGAGCCCAAAAGGAAGACAAAGATGCTAAATATCGCAGAAAAAGTTAAACTTCTGGACATGCTGAAGGAAGGTAGAAGCTATGCGGCTGAATCTTTGGTTTGTTCCATAAAGAAGGAGGGAAATAACATAAGGAGGACGGCAGCAATACGTTTTAACAAGGATGCAAAAAGGGTTGTAACTGTCCGCAAGTAGTTCGGTATTGTATACTGTAAAAAATAGAGCTGACTACTTCACGGATTTCGCCTATCACAGGTTCTTTTTGGAACGTAACCTCTGTGATAAATGAGGGTTCACTGTATAGCAATATATGTGGGCATGCCTTTCAATAAATAAACCCTGACATGCATGGTAGAGTCCAGCTGCAAAACAGCTGAAAAACCTGGATTCTTACCAACCTTGTTGGTAATTCATAACTATCACTCTATAACAGTCAAATAATGAGTCTTTTCTGTAACAGGCAAAAACAACATTCATAAAGTTATTCTTCATTGGAAGTTGATCTGTATTACTTGGTTTTTTCTTTTCTTTAATGTTAACAAGGAGACAATGTTATGGAGAGGTCTACTTATAATCATTCTATAGA